>NC_045450.1:22173268-22244891 GCF_002776525.5 Piliocolobus tephrosceles | reverse complement strand
AAGAAGGAAGGAAGGAAGGAAGGAAGGGAGGGAGGGAGGGAGGGAGGGAGGGAGGGAGGGAGGGAGGGAAGGAAGGAAAGAAAGAAATGAAAGGAAAGGAAAGGAAAGGAAAAGAAAGGAAAGAAAAAGGAAAGAAAGAAAGAAAGAGAAAGAAAGAAAACCCATGCAATGCCCTGGGATTTACAGATTCGTTCCAGAGCCAGCTTTGGAAAAGAAATGGGAGTGGAAAGACGCCCATGGCCCCAGTGACCCCCCCAAGAAAAGAGAACTTCCTTTCCTTAAGTACAAGCTGACAGGTAAAGAACTAAGTCAGGCTGAAGTTAAGAAAGTGGGAAGGAGGGATATGCACCAAGGAAAGAGAGTGTCTGTGGCTGCTACAGGCAGAGACGAAGGAGACAGATACAGCATGAGGCATAAAAGGAGATAAATGAAAACCGTAATAATGACAGACCCAAATTGAGCACCTGCTGAAGCCAAGAACTCTGTTCAACTCTTAACATGGCCGGGCGCGGTGGCTCACACCTGTAATCCCAGCACTTCAGCACGCCAAAGAGGGCGGATCACTTGAGGTCAGGAGCTCAAGACCTGCCTGACCAACATGGTGAAACCCCATCTCTACTAAAAATACAAAAATTAGTCAGGCATGGTGGTGTGCGCCTGTAATCCCAGCTACTCAGGAAGCTGAGGCAGGAGAATCGGTTGAACCCAGGAGGCGGAGGTTGCAGTGAGCCAAGATCATGCCATTGCACTCCAGCCTGAGCAACAGAGTGAGACTTCATTTAAAAACAAACAAACATAAAAAACCTAACACACCATAGTCCAACCCTCACAGTGACTCTAAGAGGTAAAGATGATGTTGAATGTTTTGCCCAAAGTCCCACAGACAGGGATTTGAGAAAAACTGAGTCTCCTAGAGAATAAGAAGCAAGAAGGAGAACCAGGCAAGAGAAGTCTCTCTCAAGAAAAGCCTTGATCCATCTGCAAGTCAAAGGAAACTTTCTTAGCACAGCCAGTCTAATGCCAACCAACAGCAAAGATGATGGTTAAGGATACTTCTTGCTGTGAGGCTTAGATTTGGATCCCAGCTCTGTGAACTTCAGCAAATCTACTGACCTCTTAGAACCTCAGTTTCTACAACTGTAATGAAACACACTTGTCTCAAAGAGTTGGTTTGAGGATCCAAAGAGAAAATAAATGTAATTTATTAGCATATTTCCAGCACATGGCAATCAATCAACGAAAGTTCGCTGTTCTTAATGTTGTTAGTATCACTCCTCAAACCTCCTGCCGCCCAATATCAAGTCAAAAAGAAATACACTAAGGCCAAGACCACCTTACTACAAGATCAACCTGGTGATGGCTCATAGGATTTTTAAGAGATCTAGAAAGACATCCAAAAAATATTTCCCCACCAGCTTCCTGGTGTCTGAAATATGTATCTTCCAGCACGTGGTGGCTTTCTTTTCCCATTTAAAAACAAATCCAGTGCAAATGCAGATTCACACTACGGGAAGGAGCTGGATAGCTTGGAAATCAGAGTTGAGAGTGAATCAGAAGTGAGTGCCACAAAAGGGGGCAAAGAGGGGAAAACAGCTGTGGATAGGCCAGGCGCGGTGGCTCACACCTGTAATCCCAGTACTTTGAGTGGCCGAGGCAGGTGGATCACGAGATCAAGAGTTTCAGACCAGCCTGGCCAACATGGTAAAACCCCATCTCCACTAAAAATACAAAAATTAGCTGGGCGTGGTGGCGGGCACCTATAACCCCAGCTACTCGGGAGTCTGAGGCAGGAGAATTGCTTGAACTAGGGAGGCGGAGACTGCAGTGAGCCGAGATGGAGCCACTGCACTCCAACCTGGGTGACAGAGCAAGACTCCATTTCAAAAAATAAAAAAGAGCTGTGGATAGTGGTAAAAAGCCACAGGATCTCCCATCTGCTTAAGAAACAGAATTGATTCTGTTAGATAAAAAGCATAATGATTAGTGAATTTCACTCCTAAAGAAATAATAAGAGTAAAGGGTAGCAGGGGAAGGTTAAATCATTGAGTTAGTGTCTGACGTACAGCAGGCTCTAATAAACAACATGTATCATTATTACTTATTATTATCGTTATTATTAATTCCTTACAATCTTCACCGTAACTACTTAAAAGAAGGCATTGCTATTATCTTGAGTTTGCTGGCAAGGAAACTAAAATCCAGAGAAATTAAATAATTCGCCCAAGATCATCCATCTTGTGAACCTGGGAGTCAAATCCAAGTTTGTCTGATCCCAAAGGCTCTGGACCTATTATATCCATTCAATCATCCATATTTGCTGAACAACTAAATGATCTCATGAACCAAAGGGCTACCAGAATGCCACAAAAGAAAAGGAGATATGGGCCAGGTATTGTGGCTCACACCTGTAATCCTAGCACTTTGGGAGGCCAAGGTAGGAGGACTGCTTGAATCCAGGAGTTTGAGACCAGTCTGGGCAACACATAGTGAAACCCTGCATCTGCAAAAAATAAAAATAAAAAAATTAACCAGGCATGGTGGCACATTCTTCTAGTCCCAGCTACTTAGGAGGCTGAGGTGGGAGGATTGTTTTAGGCCAAGAGACTGAAGCTGCAGTGAGCTATGGTCAACGCCACTGCACTCCAGTCTGTGTGGCAAAGTGAGACCTTGTCTCAAAAAGAGAAAGAAAAGGAGATGGTTCAGTTCCCAGGATACCTAGGATGTGGTGCTCAAATAGGACGCCCACACAAGGGAAGGCAAAGAGAAAGTTCACAATTTTTAATGAGGTGATATTTGCAAAGAAAGGCAGAAAATGAGAGCTAATGGAAATAACTTGGGGTTGATCCGCTTTGGAAAGGAAAATATAAATATATGACAAATTTTAGTTCCTATGTCCCCATGTATATCATGTGGGGAAATCTCCAGGACTTTTGCTTATATTTAAAATGCCTTCATCACTGGGTGTGGATGCAGTGCCATTAAGCACAGCATGGGTGCCAGAGTCAAATTACGGTTCAAGTCCTAACTCTACAAGCTTGCATAAGAACTTACACTCTCTGAGCCTCCCTTTCCTCATCTGTAACTGTGCTACCAATATGGTAGCCACTAGCCATATATGGCTACTGAGTACTTGAAATGTGGTTGGTTTGAATTGAGATGTGCTGTATGTGTAAAATACACATCAAAAGTTGAAGACTTGCTAAGGGCGGGGGTGGGGGGAGTAAAATATCTCATTAATAATTTTATATTGATTACATGTTGATACGGGAAGATTTGGAATATGCCGAGTTAAAGAAAACATACTCACAATTCATCTCACCTGTTTCCTTTGACCATTTTAATGTGATTGCTTAGAATATTTTAAATCACATACACAGCTCAGATTTATGGCTCATGTTATATTTCTACTGGACAACACAGATCTACAAAATGTGGTTATGGGATTGCTACGAAGTTCAAAGACGTCATATGTAAAGTGTGCCATGTGCCCTGCTGTGCATTCATTTCCCTCCTCTAATTTATATCCCATCTACCAGTAAGTCCTTTTACCTCCCAAATCTGCCTGCGTCTCTCCCTCTGCACTGCTGCCCCTGCAGACAAAGACACCACCTCTCACCTAGAAATCCGCAGTTGACTCCTGACTCATCTTCCCACTTCCACTCCAGCTCCCAACAATCCATTCTCTACTCAGTAGCCAATGGAAGGTGTATTAAATACAAATCTGATCCTTTCCATCTCGCCTACCTAAAACTCTCCAGTGGCTTCCCACTGCACTTAGCACAAAGGCTCATCCTACGGGTGATCTGGCCCCACACCCACTACACCCCAGCAACAAGGATCATGCCGAGCCAGTTTCCTCCTCAAGACCTCCACTGTTCATCCCAGGGCCCAGAATGGTATTTTTCCAAATTCTGTGTGGCTAGCTCCTCCCCACCTTGTAGTTCTCAGGTCACCTGTCACCTGGTTAGGAATAACTTTCTGATCTAAAGTAGCCACTCACCACATCACTCTGTTGTCAAATCCTGATTCAGTTTCATGACATTTATTGCCAGTGGAACTTCTCCTGTTGTTTCAATTTGCTTACCTGTGTATTGTCTGGCTTCTTGCTGAATATCAGCTCCATGAGGGTGGGGACCTATCTAAGCCGTGCTATCCCCCCAGCCTTGCTCAGTGACTGGAGCAAAGCTGGCCCTCAATAAATGCCAATTTAATTAATAGATGTTTCCACTGGAGCTGTGGCGAAATTAGAAGCTAAATCCCCAGAAAAATTTCCCGAGACAGTTTCTACCATCAGCAATTCCACTTCAGGATCTATATCCAAAAGAATTGGAAGTGGGGTCTCAGCCAGGTGCAGTGGTTCACACCTGTAATCTCAGCACTTTGGGAGGCTGAGGTGGTAGGATTCCTTGGGCCAAGGAGTTTGAGACCAGCCTGGTCACCATAGGGAGACCCCATCTCTACAACAACAACAAAAAAAGACATTTGTATACCCGTGTTCACAGCAGCATTATTTACAATAGCCAAGAGGTGAAACCAACTCAAATGTCCATTGACTGATTAATATATAAGCAAAATGTTGCCTACTCATACAATGGAATATTAATCAACCATAAGGAGGAAGAAAATTCTGACATATGCTACAACATGAATGAACTTTGAGGACATTACGCTAAGTGAAATAAACCAGTCATGTCAGGTGCAATGGCTCACGCCTTCGCTTTGGGAGGCTCATCCCCTCACTTTGGGAGGCTGAGGTGGGAGGATCACTTGAGGCCAGGAGCTTGAGACCACCCTGGGCAATATAGCAAGATCTCGTCTCTATTAAAAATCAAGAAAAAAAAATTAACTGGGCATGGTAGTGTGCACCTGTAGTCCCAGCTACTCAGGAGGCTGAAGTGGGAGGATCCCTTGAGCCCAGGAGGTCGAGGCTGCCATGAGCTGTGATTGCACCACTGCACTCCAGCCTGGCCTGCGAGACACAGGGAGACCCTGTCTAAAAAAGAAAGAAGAAGGAAAGAGAGAAAGAAAGAGGAAAAGAAAGGAAAGAAAAAGAAAGGGAGAAAGAGAAAAAGAGCGAGAGAGAGAGAGAGAGAAAGAAAGAAAGAAAGAAAGAGAAAGAAAGAAAGAAAAAAGGAAGAAGCTAGCCATGAAAAGACAATACTGCAGGAGTCCACTTACATGAAGCATCTAAAATAGCCAAACTCATAGAAACAGGAAGCAGAATGGTGGTTACCAGAGGCTCGGGGGGGAGGGAGAAATGGGAAGTTATTGCCAGTAGGTATAGAGTTTCGGTTTTATGAGACTAAAAGTCCTATGTGTTGCACAACAATGTAAATGTACTTGAAATGATACTGTACACTTAAAAAAATAGTTAAGATAGTAAATGTTATGTTATGTGTTCTTTTACCATGATTTTAAAATTTTGTAATTATTTTTTACAAATCAAGTTTTCATCTATCCCAAGGAATAGAATGGAAAACTGTGGCTAAATAGTCTAAAAAGAAGAAAATATTTTTTAAACAAATAGGAATGGGCCAGGGCGCAGTGGCTCACTCCTGTAATCCCAGCACTTTGGGAGGCCAAGGTGAGTGGATCACTTGAGGCTAGGAGTTCAAGACCAGCCTGGGCAACAGGATGAAACCCCGTCTCTACTAAAAAGACAAAATTAGCTGGGTGTGGTGGTGAGTGCCTGTAATCCCAGCTACTTGGGAGGTTGAGGCAGGAGAATTGCTTGAACCTGGGAGGCAAAGGTAGCAGTGAACTAAGAACACGCCACTGCACTTCAGCCTGGGCAACAGAGCAAGACTCTGTCTCAAAAAAAAAAAAAAAAAAAACTGGGAAAACAGAGAAAAGGAGTCAACACAGGGCCCTGTCAATGCTCCGCCCATTCTTTGCCTTTCGTCTGGGGAAGATGGACACAGAGACTCATGGGCCTGGGCCCCTAGTAGCATCACAGAGTGAAGAGGAGAGGCAAATATTCCCTTTAACCTCACTGCTGAAAACTTCTAGAAGTCTGCTCTTAGGACATAATTAGGAGTGACAGCAAAAGGTGTTTCATCAGAGCACTGCTTATAACAGTGAGAAATGGAAAATACCCCCATGACCATCCACAGGGCACCTGTTAAGGACGGTCACGCCAAGCAGTGGAGACTGCAGAACCACACAAAAAAAGATGGCGAAATGTGAATTGAAAAGCAGATAGTCTCTTATGTCATCATGGCCCCGTTTGTGTGTGTTTGAGAGAGACAGAGACAGAGAGACAAGGGTAGATAGCAAGGTATTAACATTTCTGCTTGATTAGATTATTTTCTTTCTCCACATTTTGTTGTAATGTTCTATAATGAAGATGTATTGCTTCTGAAATAAGAAAAAAAATGTTTTAGCAAACAAAATGTGGCAGGAAAAAATATTCAGAAGGAAACCCTAGGGGATCCCAGAGAAAATTCTAGTACCCTACTTCATTTTCTAAGAGTAAAATTATAGCACAGAAAGAACCCCCAGTAACAAACAGAAAACACAAAGCTTGAGTTATGTAATTCAGAAAGGCCTGCAGAGGCTGTCAGACACCCACAGAGACCCAAACAGACCTTTTGGAGCACAAACCAGGGCAGAGAAAATACACAAAAACTAACAGAACCCATCCCGGGATTAAAAATTAAATATGTAGAATCGCAGAGACAAAGGCGTATGTGAGAAGGAGGGGGAGAAGGAGGCAGAAAGAACATTCACTCCTCTTCCAGGTGCCAATGTGTGGTGGGGGGACGCTCAAAGCTCATTTTCCCCACTGTTCTAGGGAGCCCCTATAATTAAGCTAATACTAGGAGGAAAGAGCCCTTCTATTTAGCTGTCATCTGCGTGAGCACAAGAGGTGAGTCAGGCATCTCCTGCAGCAGAATGGAAAAGACCCAGGAGCCTGACAGCTGACCTAGCTTCTACTGTGCTGCCTGGCTTGGGGGTGGGGATTTGATTCCCCCAGGGTACCACTGAATCGAAGGACAAATAATATTAATAAACTTTCAGAGCATGTCGTGTGCACCAGGCACTTTCCTACACACTACAAACATACTCACTCAATCTTCACAACAATCCTATGAGATCGGCGTTTTTATTAATCCCATTTTGCAGATGAGAAAACTGAGGCACAGAGAGGTTAAGACTTGCCCAAGGTCACAGAGTTTAAAAAACAACAGAGCTAGGATTCACACTCGGGAAGCTATGGCCCAAGAGCCTATGCTCTGAACTACTATGCTGCTCTCTTAGAAAGCTAAAGGACCAGGGCACCGGGCTCACTGGCTCACGCCTATAAACCCAACACTTTGAAAGGTCAAGGCCGGCAGATCACTTGAGGTCAGATGTTCGAAACCAGCCTGGCCAACATGGTGAAACCAGGTCTCTACTAAAAATACAAAAATTAGCCAGGCATGGTGGTGTATGCCTGTAATCCCAGCTACTCGGGAGGCTGAGGCAGGAGAATCGCTTGAACCGGGGAGATCGCGCTTCTGCACTCCTGGCGACAGAGTGGAACTCCATCTTAAACAAACAAAAAAGGATAGCTAAAGGACCAACAACAAAGGTTTATTCCCAGATTACTATGACATCTGTTTGCAGGAGATTCATGTCAAGGAGAAGGTGCCTGGAAAACCTCAGGGTTGAGTATTGCTGGACCTCGTCCCAGGAAAACCACTTTCCCACTCCCATATCTCCTACTGCTTCAGTCCCCAGCTCTCCGCATTCTCTACTTTCTGTGTGCCCACAAAACATGAAAATCAGCTCTCAGTAGGGGCCACACTGCACTCAAGCACTACACTGCCTTTCCTTTTTTTTTTTTTTTTTTGAGATGGAGTCTCACTCTGTTGCCCAGGCTGGAGTGCAGTGACACGCTCTCGGCTCACTGCAACCTCTGCCTCCCAAGTTCAAGTGATTCTCCTGCCTCAGCCTTCCGAGTAGCTGGGATTACAGGTACGTGCCACCACACCCCACTGGTTTTTTTTTTTTTTTTTTTTTTTTGAATTTTTAGTAGAGATAGGGTTTCACCATGTTGGCCAGGCTGGTCCTGAACTTCTAACCTCAAGTGATCCACCCACCTCGGCCTCCCAAAGTGCCAGGATTACAGCATGAACCACCACCACGCCCAGCCAACACAACACTGCCTCTTAAGAACACAGGCTCTGCACCCAGAATGACAAAGCCTCCTCTATACTCCCTGGCTGCAAGACCTGCAGAGAGCTGTTTACCCTCTCTCTACCCCTCCATTCCCCCATCTGTTAACTAGAGCTAATAACAGGAGTTATAGTGGATCCTCATTATTTGCAAATTCACCTCTTGCTAAAATTTATTTATAACCCCCCAATCCATACTCAAGGTTCTTTCAAGATCAGTAGCGGACATGTACAGAATGGCAAAATATTTGAGTCAGCCAACATGTGTTCCCAGCTGAGGATGAACAAAATGATGTTCTACCTTCTGGCTTCAGCTCTCATGCTGTAAACAAGCATTCTTTCTGTGGTGTATTAGCAACACACTTTTTCCCATTTTCCTGCTTTTTGAGGATGACGTTGCTGTAAAATGATCCCATAGGGTAATGGCGAAGTGCCATTTGGTGTTCCTAAGTGCAAGGGGTCCAAGATGTGTCATGCGTGTGTTATATAAGCTTTGATCAGGCATGAGTTGGAGTGCTGTTGGCAGTGAGTTAGATGTTAATGAGTCAGCAATATATATTAAGGTGTCTTAAACAGAAACACACACAAAATAAGCTTACGGGTTGATCAGTGGATGAAAACGCTGTGACCAGAGGCTCACAGGAACCCAACTTTGTATTTCACCTAGGAGCAATGGTTCACTGTTTATTAATTCAGTGTTTGCAGTGACTTTACAGAACATAACTACTGTGAATGACAAGAAGTGACTGCACAGGCTGGGTGCAGTGGCTCATGGCTGTAATTACAGCACTTTGGGACACCAAGGTGGGTGGATCACCTGAGGTCAGGAGTTCAAGACCAGCCTGGCCAACGTGGTGAAACCCCATCTCTGCTAAAAATACAAAAATTAGCCAGGCATGGTGGCACACGCCTGTAGTCCCATCTACTCAGGAGGCTGAGGCATGAGAATCACCTGAACCCGGAAGGTGGAGGTTGCAGTGAGCTGAGATCATGCCACTGCACTCCATTCTGGATGACAGAGTGAGACTCTGTTTCAAAAAAAGAAAAAATAAAATGAGAAGTGACTGCACCTCATAGCACTGTCAGTCTTAAATAAGCTGATACCACTAAGGCACTTAGGATACTGCTTTGACACATACTAAGTGCAATGTAGCCATTCTCCATTACCATTTATACAGATTTCTAGCTAAAAGACTGACATGAAATCAATGAGAACATGGGGACTCACATAGAACAACTAACTTTCCTGAGTTGAGTGGCCCAGACAAATGCACAGAAAAAGTTTTGACAGTGCAGCATGCCATTGGTGATGAGCTCAGAGTGAAATAAGTGGCTTCAGGTTAAGGCCGACTTTGGGGAACACCCATGGGCTTGACCTGCTCAGAATGTACTCTTGAGGAGTCTTATATGGGATTGTGGAGGGATCAACAAGTCAGAGATGGTTATGTGACTCAAGGCAGGACAATCAGAAGTTCCTTCCCCAGACTCAGCATCTTTTTTAGGAAAGATTCTCTCTATTCTCTCTAAATTTTAGCTTTTTTTTTTTTTTTTTTTTTTTTTTTTTTAAGAGACAGGGTCTCCCTCTGCTGCCCAGGCTGGAGTGCAATAGTGCCATCATAGCTCACTGCAGTCTTGAACTCCTGGGCTCAAGTGATCCTCCTGCCTCAGCCTCCACAGTAGCTGGGACTATAGGCACCATGCCTGGCTATTTTTCTTTTCTTTCTTTTTTTTTTTTTTTTTTAGATGGAGTTTCGCTCTTGTTGCCTAGGCTGGAGTACAATGGCACGATCTCAGCTCACAGTAACCTCCGCCTCCTGGGTTCAAGCCATTCTCCTGCCTCAGCCTCTGGAGTAGCTGGGATTACAGGCATGTGTCACCACGTCTGGCCAATTTTGTATTTTTAGTAGAGACGGGTTTTCTCCATGTTGGTCAGGCTGGTCTCGAACTCCAGACCTCAGGTGATCTGCCTACCTCGGTCTCCCAAAGTGCTGGGATTACAGGTGTAAGCCACTGTGCCTGGTCTTTTTTTTTTTTTTTTTAAGGATGGGGTTTCACTATGTTGCCCAGGCTGGGAAATTTGCATCTTTTACAGAGTTATTCACCCTATCTGTGGTGTCCTGAAGGAAAAGGTCATCAGTCCCTGCTTCCTAGATCCCCAGAATTTCTTTGGTTCCAGAACCTTCTAAAGCCTACTTCTTCATCTTTTCCTTCACATCTCTGTCCCCCACCATATCCTTCTAATAAATTCATTTTTGCTTACATTAATCAGAGTTCATTTATGTTACTTGCAACCAAAGGATTCTAACTAAAGGATTTTCAAAAGATATGTTTCCTCCATCTACCCTTCCCTATCACTTAGCTCTCAGAAGAAAAGAAAATTCTAGTGTTAACCACCTTCCCCTGCTGAACATTGTTTTGAGTAGTCGTATTTTGAAGGAACAGAGCAGAGCAAATACATCAATGAAGCACCCAGATGTCCTTAAATTAGTTCAACTCTTCTGGCCCAGATGAATTGCATTCCAGGGCTCCAAGAGATCTCAACAGTGAAATCACCAAAACACACTGCCTAGGATCCCAGAAGAATCCTGGAGAAAGAGAAACGCATGGAGGTACGCAAATGTCATTCTGTTTTTCAAAAAATAAAAGAAACTGTGGCTTCTGCAGACAAAAGAACCAGCATAAGGAGAGGGAGGCATATCAGCCTAACCCCATTTCCTTTTTAGTGTGTGTTTTGTTTTGTCCTTGGACAGTTGCTAATCTGGTGGACGGGGGAAGTGTGATGTGGAATATATCCCTGGAGTTTAACAAAGCATTCCTCAATGTTGTTTGCAATAGTCTTTTGGGAATGACGGAAAATATACCGTCTTCTCAGACAGTTTGGTGGATTAGTGACAAGCTAAACTTCCACAGCCAAATGGCACTGCTTAATACAATTTGCCTTTGTGGCACTTACAAGTAAAATTACGTATATAATTGTTCCATATCTGGCTTCCCTGGTAGGCTGTGGGATCTGTGAGTAAGTGGTTGGCATCTGTCTTGGTCACCATTATATCCCACACCTCGCATTGTGCAGAGCACATAGACAGGGGTCCAAAAAATGACTGCATGCGTGCGTAAATGAGTTGATCAATCAATGAATGTATGTCAACCTTAGAGGGACCTCTAAAAGAGTGGCAAACATAAACGCCTATGGGGCCAGGGCAGTCACGTAAAATGAGGCATACAGGGTGACTAGAGAAGCCTATATCCATCCAAAAAGTCAGCTACTTCTCAGTTCTAGCCCTGGTGCCTTGAAGGAATGCAGACTTGGGCTGTCAGTTATGATGCTTTTTCAAAAGATACCTAATACAGGTATTTCATTATGAAATCCTATTTTTAAATATGGGTCAGCCGGGTGCGGTGGCTCAAGCCTGTAATCCCAGCACTTTGGGAGGCCAAGGCAGGCGGATCACGAGGTCAGGAGATCGAGACCATCCTGGTGAACACGGTGAAACCCGGTCTCTACTAAAAATACAAAAAACTAGCCGGGCGAGGTGGTGGCGCCTGTAGTCCCAGCTATTCAGGAGGCTGAGGCAGGAGCATGGCGTAAACCCGGGAGGCGGAGCTTGCAGTGAGCTGAGATCTGGCCACTGCACGCCAGCCTGGGCGGCAAAGCGAGACTCCATCTCAAAAAATAAAATAAATAAATAAATAAATAAATATGGGTCATATATATATACACACATGTATATGTGTATCACATATATATCTGTATATGTATATCACATATATATATATAGATAGATAGATAGATAGATAGATAGATAGATAGATAGATATTTAACTCTTTTTAGTTGAAGCAAAACATGTCCAGGAAGGGAAATTCGGTCCTTGGACACCTGCTGGTAAGCTCTGCTAAAAAGGGGCCCTGGGTCTTCATCCTCGGTCTTGTCTCATCCAGGAATTTTTTTTTTTTAATCATAAGATACAGAGAGGCTGGGCGTGGTGGTTCACGCTTGTAATCCTAGCACTTTGGGAGACTGAGCTGGGAGTACCACTTGAGCTCAGGAGTTCAAGACCAGCCAGGGCAACATAGAGAGACCTCATCTCTACTAAAATTCAAAAAACTTAGCCGGGTGTGGTAGCATACGCCCGTAGTCCCAGCCACTTGCAGGGGCTGAGGCATGAGGATCCTTTGAGCTCAGGAAGTCGAGGTTGCATTGAGTCCTGATCATGCCCCATGCTCCAGCCTGGGCAACAGAGCAAGACCCTGTCTCAAACAAAAAACAAAAAACAAACAAAAAAAGAACATAGAGAAAGGAATCAAATGAGTTGAATTCAAAAACAACATATGGCTGAAAAGGTGGGTGACCAGGCTGGAAGACAGATGTAGGACCTTAAACATAAGTAACAGAATAGATTTAACATGAGCAAGTAATAAGGTCCAGAAACCCAATTTACAAATCCAGGAACACAAGTTAGATTAAGAGGTTTTCAGATTAAGTATTTGTGAATCACTTAAGGATTTCATTAGATGAAAAGCTCAGTGAGTCAGCAGTCTGAGAAGGCTGCCAAAAAATAGTTAATGATTTTAGATTAATTGAAGTACATTATCTACATCAGTGATTACACATTGGTGGCCCACATTTCGTTTGGCCTGAAAGTTGGTTTTTAGTTTTTTAAAAATAATCAACTTACCAACACTTCAAAATTAGGAAAGCTTCCATAAATATACTAATTTCCTGCCTCTCTTGGGGCAAAAAAAAAAAAAAAAAGAGAGAGAGAGAGAATAATCTGGTAATGCTAGGCCTGTGTGGGTATACCAAAAAATAAGTATGTTTCAAAATATTACATACTTCTTTGTATGCTTATAAAAACTCTTAAGGTTTCATTTACAGGCATTTCTTATATCTAGGATGTTTCACACATCTAAGACAGTTGCCTGGCCCCTGTAGGAATTTGAAATTGTGACCCCAAATCTAGAACATGAGATGTGATGGTTCATCGCTACTCAGTGATAGGCAGAATCTAGCTGACATGTTACATGGGATTTCAGAATATGTGATTTATAAGGCACATGGACAAGGTGGAAATTTGTGGACAGGTGAAAGAACTTTTAGCTCATCCATAGAACAAAATCCTATGCTGCCATTTTTTCAAATGTCTATCTCTTCTGACATGGAAAGACAGACATTGTTAGTGAAATCAGAAAGTTGTACAACGGAATATTTAGCCTAATACTATTTTAGTAAATACATGAGTACGTGGGTGTAGGTGTTTATTTTTTATAAGCATAGACAAGCAATTTTCCCTTCCAACTTTGAAATTCAAGGGTTCTGTGAGATTTCCACATTCATGACAGCCAAATATACGATGAGGAAATGACCGAGTGATTTACAGAGGCAGAAGGCAACAATCTAGTATCATTAGAGGTAAATGTGCTAAAGGGTATTTTAAAAATAATAATTTTCCTGAGACTGAGTAGGAGTACATGTTTGAAAACCTTGAAAAGCAGGATGAAGAGCAGGACCAAGAAGCAGATATACTGACAGGGGCCAAGTCTAGCTGACATCTCTTAAGGTCTCAGCCCATCCCTGGCAGACTTTCCTGAAACTGCTCCTCTCACCTACAAGGGCGGAGCCCAGCTATGGCGTCTTCCACGTCCCTATCCACTGGCTTCTGACCCAAGGAAGGCCAATCAGATTATCCCAGAAGTTTGGAATTAGACTTAAGAAATGCTATCTGTCCCAACTGGGAAGTAAGTGTGAAGTATGGCCAGAAAGCACATGGTTGACCCATTGCAAACAAAGGCCAAGAAAGACCATCAACAGAGAAAGGAGAAAGGCACACCTGCAGGAACCAAAGAAGAACCAGAAAACCCATGGTGGTCCAAAATCAAAGAGAAGCTGAAATCGCACAGCTGCCTGCATTCCCGATAAGTCTTCCTTTTTTTGTTTGTTTGTTTGTTTTGTTTTTTGTTTTGTTTTGTTTGAGACAGAGTTTTACTCTGTTGCCCAGGCTGGAGTGCAGTGGCATGATTTCAGCTCACTGCAACCTCCACCTCCCAGGTTCAAGCAATTCTCCTGCCTCAGCCTCCTTCCAAGTAGCTGGGATTACAGGCGCCTGCCACCACACTCAGCTACCATTATTTTCTTTTTTTTTTTTTAAGTAGAGACGGGGTTTCACCATGTTGGCCAGCCTGGTCTCAGACTTTTGACCGCAAGTGATCCACCCACCTTGACTCCCCAAAGTGCTGGGATTACAGGCGTCTGCCACCACACTCACCTACTTTTTTTTTTTTTTTTTTAAGTAGAGTCGGGGTTTCACCATGTTGGTCAGGCTGGTCTTGAACTCCTAACCTCTGATGATCTGCCCACCTCGGCCTCCCAAAGTGCTGGGATTATAGGCATGAGCCATCACGCTGGACCAAGTCTTCCATTTTTCTATCCAGTTGCTCCGGAAGCCCAGCTGAAGTTCCCGCTCTTCAATCACAAATGATAACCTCCAATAATAACAATAATAATAATAATAATGGCATCAGGAGCTCCCACTCAGAGATGCTCACCATCTGCTCAGCAATCAGTGCTTTCCATACATGAAATTTAGTTTTCCTGACAACCCTGTGAGGTAGTTCATATATTTATACTCTTCCCTATTTTTGTAGGTGAAAAACTGAGGCACAGAGAGGTTAAGTAACTTCCTAAAGGTGGCCCAGCTAGGAAGTGGCAGAGCCAGAATCTGAATCCAAACAGGATACCTCCAGAGACCGTATATTTAACTTTTATTTATTAATTTTTTTGTCTTGTTTTTTTTAGAGACAGGGTCTTGCTCTGTCATCCAGGTTGGAGTGCAGTGGCATGATCATAGTTCACTGCAGCTTCCAACTCCTGAGCTCAAGTGATCCTCCCGCCACAGACCCCCGAGTAGGTGGGACTACAGATGCACGCGACCGCACCAGCTAATATTTTTTAAAAATTTTTGGAAAGACGAAGTCTTGCTATGTTGCCCAGACTGACATTTAACTATTAACTATTCCACTTCTTGGTCTAAGTTGGCCTAAGTGAATTTCCACCACTTGTGACTCCAACAGAGAGACATGGAGAAGCCACATGGACTCGGGGAAAAGCAGCCACCTAAGAAGTGCTGTAACGGGAACCCTGCCAGTTCTTCCTGCTAAGTTGGCCAGCAAGAGACCATTTCTTGGAACTGGGGAGGCTGCTGGCACCAAGGCCTGTAGTCGCAAGAAGAGCCGTGGCAAAGCAACTCAGGGCTTGATGTAGCACGTTCTTGACACTTATGTGTGTCGGGCACTCCCTGAGTACCAGCCACCATTCTGGGAGCTAGAGAAGTAACAGAGAACAAGACAGGCAAGGACCTCGCACTCCCAAAGCTTACATTCTAGTAGAGGAAGTCATACTAATATTTTAAATAGTTACAGATGTTATGAAAAGATTTTTTTTAAAAACCCTGTATAACTTTGGGAGGCTGAGTTAGGCAGATCACCTGAGGTCAGGAGTTCGAGACCAGCCAGACCAACATGATGAAACCCCGCCTCTACTAAAAATACAAAAATTAGCCGGGCATGGTGGCACATGCCTGTAATCACAACTACTCGGGAGGCTGAAACAGGAGAATCACCTGAACCCAGGAGGCGGAGGCTGCAGTGAGCTGAGATTGTGCCCCTGCACTCCACCCTGGACAACACAGTGAGACTCCGTCTCAAATAAATAAATAGAACGAAAAAAGAAAAGAAAAGATAAAAAACAAGGTGATGGGATTAGAGAATGCTGGAAGGGTAGTCAGGGAAGGCTCAAAGAGGTGATACTGGAGCTAAAATGAAAATGATGAGAAGGATCTGACTAATGCCATGATCCTGAGGAAGAGAGACAGAGGGGGACAGGAGCAGGAACAAGCTTAGAGAAGTCAAAGAAGAGAGAGAAGGCAGAGTGACTGGAGCACACGTTCATTCCATGGTATCTGCTGGGCAGGCAAATCCTTCACGAGCCAGGCATGGGGAGAGAAAGATGACTATGATTCAGCCTATTGGCTCATGTAACTGAGAGGCTGGTGAAGGAACCAGCATGGCAGGCTGCGCTTGACCACTCTTTATTCCTCCCTAGAGCCATGCCCTTGCTATGTCCCTCTCTCTCCATAAGAGGTGCAGCTTATCCCCCCACATCTTGAATCTGGGATGGTTTGGGACTTGTTTAGGGCCAGTATGCAGAATGCAGTAGAAGAGACAGTGCACCAGTTCCGAAGCTCATCTTGCAGAACGATTGTGTTCTCAGACCCTTTGAACTGTGCCCATCTGCCTTGTGAATAAGTCCAAGTGGTCTGCTGGAAGAGAAGACCCACGGGGTCCAGGCCCCCTATTGCTCCAGCTAACACCCATCCAAGTGCCAGATGCACAAGCGAAGCCACACTAGATCAACCAGGCCCCGGATAACCTGCTAGCTGACCAAAGACACACGAGCAAGCTCAGCCGAGATCAACAGCACTGTCCAGCTGATCTGTAGACTAGTGTGCAGTTTAGAAGCAGTTTGTTATAAAGAAGAAGCAAATTCATACACCTAGGGTGGATGCCCGAGAAAGTGTGGGAACACAGTCAGAAACAGCCTGCTTTGTGGCTGTACCTGACAGCCCTGCCAGGGTCCTAATCAACCTAAGTGCAGGTAGGTCCTGACGTGGCCCCAGGCTGATGCCCTGAAGCAGGAACCACTCTGGCACGCTACAAGGAAGTGAAGTACCTAATGGCTTCATTTAAAAGTCCCAAGTGAGCAGTTAGAAGGAACCTCTGCTTTAGGATGTTGCCTGTGGAATCAGGCAGACCTGACTTGAAGTCCGAATTCTGCCTCTTTCTAGCTAGGAGAAGCTGTTTAACCTCTCCAAGCCTCTGTTTCCTTACCTGATAATAGATTAAATAAGTAAAGTATCTTGAAGAGTACCTGGCACATACCACATGCTATATACATGTTTCCAGTTATTACACATGAACTAAAGAAAGGGACACCTCCCACTGTAATGAGCATATCACTCATTGGTGATATCTGAAAGAATTTTAGCACTTTGGGAGGCCGAGACGGGCGGATCACGAGGTCAGGAGATCGAGACCATCCTGGCTAACACGGTGAAACCCCATCTCTACTAAAAATACAAAAAACTAGCCGGGCGAGGTGGCGGGCGCCTGTAGCCCCAGCTACTCGGGAGGCTGAGGCAGGAGAATGGCGTAAACCCGGGAGGCGGAGCTTGCAGTGAGCTGAGATCCGGCCACTGCACTCCAGCCTGGGCGACAGAGTGAGAATTCCGTCTCAAAAAAAAAAAAAAAAAAGAATTTTAGATGGAATATAAATGACACTCATCACGCCAAACCATATTAGGAAGAAATTGTTCTTCTGATTCTTTTTTAATCTTCCTGATTTATCAAAGGAGAAAGTATTTGTTTGGTGCTTATATGTTTTGAACACCATTCTAGTATTTGCCAAACTCCTTTTTGGAACAAAGAGAGACGATATTTCAAAATCAGATTCTTGTCGGCCAACAGTACCTAGCTAGAACTTCATAATATTGTTTAAATATTTATTTATTTATTTATTTATTTATTCATTTATTTTGAGACAGAGTCTCACTCTGTTGCCCAGGCTAGAGTGCAATGGCACGATCTTGGCTCACTGCAACCTCCGCCTCCCGGGTTCAAGTGATTCTTCTGCCTCAGCCTCCCAAGTAACTGGGATTACAGGTCTTGGCCACCACGCCTGGCTAATTTTTGTATTTTTAGTAGAGATGGGGTGCCACCATGTTGGTCAGGCTGGTTTCAAACTCCTGACCTTAGGTGATCCACCCGCCTCGGCCTCCCAAAGTGCTGGGATTACAGGCATGAGCCACCGCTTATAGTTATGAATTATTTGTGGTGACACTGTCTTTCTATTCATATGATGAAAAAGTTTCCTTTAAAATAAACGGGTTGAAATGAAAAAAACAGACTATTTAAAGAAAAATTTTTTTTCCTATTCTGTATCTTTGGTAGAAAAAGATTTATTCAAAAGGAAAAAGGACAGAGAGCACACAGGCACAGAAAGTATGATGTAAGTCAGAATGGAATATTAAAGAAGACTGAAATAAGGAAAAGAACATGGATAGGATGGGTAGTTCAACCTGGCTCAAGTTCCAGCTTAGCCAAGTTACTGGCTATATGACTGTATTAGTCAGTTTTGGGCAGGGAAGTCTGCAATAACAAGGAACCCCAAAATTCTAGTGACTTATGATATTGAAAGTTTAGCTCTTGCTCACGCTACACGTCACTGCAGTTGTCTTTAGCTCTGTGGTTCTACTTCCTGTGTCTTCTCCATCCCAGGACACAGCTGAGGCAACAGCCCTTTCTTGGTCTTGTGGTAGAGATGGGAAGAACAATGGCTAAACCACACAATAGCTTCTTAAAGCCTCTGTTTAGATGCAGAGTAGATTGTGTCTGTTCACATTCCATTGGCCAGTGCTCCACATCAGTGGGAAGGAAAGTGTGCCCCTTCTGCAAGTAGACACGTATATCACATAGTCATGTCTGAAATGTGTAATCCTTGTATGAGGTGGGAGCAAATAATTGAGACAATAATACAATCCACCACAGTGACCCTGGGAAAGTCACTGCACTTCTATTTCTGCATCTGTGAAATGGGTCAAGCTCAACACACAGGCGTTCTCTCTCCCTTTCTTATTTTCTGAGATTCATTCAGGGAAGCTCAAACCAACATTAGAAAGTTCTTGGGAGACAAGCTGTACTGAAAAGTTTGATCCAAGATTGTAATCAGCCAAAAACAAACCCAAGGGGACCTGATGCTTCGTGTGAGATGGGTACCCTTGCCAGCCGGCCCCAGTCTCCATCCCCACAAGCCATCCATGTCACCACTTTATAAAAATCTTATTAGACAAGCTCTTACCAGTTCTGAAACTAAAGAGAAAATGGAGGGGAAATGGTTCTATTAATTGCATCAAAATATTAACGTGGTGATTAAGAGCATGCATTTTGGTATTTAAATTATGGCTCTGCCATTTATTTGTTACATCACCTTGAGCAACTCAAATAACTGAGCCTCAGGTTATTTATCCATAAAATGCAGACCATCAATTATGTAACTGATAGGTCATCGTGAAAATCAGATAAGATAATTAATGTGTATAACTTATCATCTGCCTGGCCCAAATAAATGCTCAATAAATAGAAATTCTTACTAATGCCCAGTACATGTCCCAGAGAAGAAAAGTTCAAGCATTTCAAATAAACATTTGGCACCCGGAATAGGGAAGTCCTTGCTTATGCCAGCCGTCTAAGTCCGAGTTTTATTTTTTTGTTTCCCATTCTGTAAAACGGGTCAGTGCACTGCTCCCTGGGAATCCCACAGGGATGGCCTGACCTTGCCTCTCTCTGTAAAGGATTTTCGATTCTTTTTGCAGGACCTGAAGAAATACAAAGTGCAGGGGCCATTTCTGAAAGTGATAAATGGATGTAGACCATGGTTTTTTCAGCCTTCAGTTCACAAGGATATTTCAGCAAAAGTCTAAGGTCAGTGTATAAGGAGATCTTCAGAAAACAAACCCTTAGGGGAAGATCTCCATCTACCATTCTTTGGAGCCGGATCTCCTGTTTTATGTGTGATGGATGCTTTTAGCAAACAAGTTTGTTCCATCTCTCAACTGAAGGACTTGTCACCAATTACTTGGAAAGAGATGAATAATTAAAGACTTCTCTCTAGAGGGACCAAGCGGAAATGTTTGGTTAACAGTGAGAAGTTGGCAATAATAATCTCCCTGTGTGGCTCACAGCAGTTTGGTCTACTTGTAAGTCTGCTCAAACTTTCAAAGTCTACCCAAGACTGCACAAGTTGTGACCCTGAGCTTCAGTTTTCACATCCTTAAAGTGGGAATAATGAATTGTTTGGAAACACTTTGTTAGGCTTCAACAGCTAGACCAATAATAACGGAGTCTGTCATTCCAGGCACTAGAGTGAAACAGAACCCAGGACTTGATGAAAACAGACAACACAAACACAAACAACGAGCAAAGGATCAGTGTTTAGTAGATTGAAATAAAAATTATTACAAATCAATATGAAAATGTAAAAGAGTGGGAAGGGAGATATTCATATAGAAGTTGAAATACAATTGTCCAATAAACATGTAAAAAGATATTCAGTCTCACTAGTAAGAAGAGGTGGCTGGGAGTAGTGGCTCACGCCTGTAATCCCAGCACTTTGGGAGGCTGAGGCCAGTGGATCACCTGAGGTCAGGAGTTCAAGACCAACCTGGCCAACATGGCGAAACCCCGTCTCTACTAAAAATACAAAAAACTCAGCCGGGTGAGGTGGCAGTAATCCCAGCTACTCAGGAGGCGAAGGCAGGAGAATCGCTTGAACCTGGGAGGTGGAAGTTGCAGAGCCGAGATTGTACCATGGCACTCCAGCCTGAGCGACAGAGCGAGACTCTGTCTCAAAAAAAAAAAAAGGATCATCAAAATTAAATGCCATTTTTCTCCCATCAGATTGGCAAAAGTGTTAAGGCCTGATAATATCATGGTCTGGGAAAGATTCAGTGGGATGGAAACACACACTGCTGGTGGGAGTGTACAATGGTCCAGCTACTCTGGAGAACATTTGGCAAAATCTATTAAAAGCTGAATCGTGTATACCCCAGGGCCAAGCCATTATACTTCCGAGGAGCACGAGAAACACTTGCATATTGATGAGATGTGTAGAGAGATGCTCATTGCCATGCTGTCTGTAACAGACACAATCTCTCCAAAAATTAATCTAAATGTTCATCAACAGGAAAGTGGCCATATGCATGGGAGAAAGTTCAGACTTTAGAATTCTACAGAGTTCTAAAAGAGACACCAAAGTTACAAACAATAGTCGCTTCTGGGGAAGGTACAGGGGACTAAATTGAGATGTCAAAAGAGTCAAAAGGTCTTCAAACTTATCTATGATGTGTAATTTATCCTAATGAGATTGTATTTATGCATCTCTTATGAACTTAAATTTTTTAACACAGCAGGACAATCTCACTATGTCATCTATGCTGGGTCATAAAATCTAACCGACTCCAGAATCAGCAGAAGATACATGTATCCATGGGATACACATGGCCATAATGATTACCCCATGACTGAGGTTTCTACCTCCCCTCATGTTTTCTCTTTACTGTCAGAAAGAAACAGTCAACAAAGGCAAACCTGGTTTTTGCTAGTCTAGTAACCTAGAGACCTAAAGGATTAATCCCTTCCCAGGGGTGATAATTAACATTTTCTAATGCAGGCAATTTACAGTCAATCAAGTTCTTATCCTACTTTCACTTATCTGTGAAAAGACAGGAAGTACTTGAAGGATGGGGAAGACTCAAAGGATAGAATCCCACAGGATCCCATAGAACCTGGGGGCAATTTGGCCAGAAAGGGGTTCTGAACTCCGGAAGAGGAGGATGGAGAGTGGAAACACAAAGACTAAGGGGCAGGCTCTAGCATGACATCCAGAGAGAGGCCTTCCTCTTCTGGGCTTAAGCCTACTGTCCCAGAACCTTCACTCAGCTCCTGGCATCCCAAAGGGCAGGGTCTATGCTAAGCGTAAAGGATCCAGTCTATGCAATGGAGAGAAGTAAGTGTCCAACACAGAGGCACCTGATGAAATACAGTGACCAGCCCAAGAAGAGCCCCTTCTGATTCATCCTCTGTTTCTTACATTAGGAAATCTCAATTTCAGCCTGCACAACATGGCAAAACCCCATTTCTACAAAAATAAATATACATTTATATATAAAATTGTATTTTATATATATATATACACATACATACACACACACATATATATATGCCGGGCATCATGGTACATGCTTGTAGTTCCAGCTGCCATGGAGGCTGAGGTGGGAGGATCACCTGAGCCCAGGAGGTCGGGGTTGCTGTCAGGTGTGATTGTGCTACTGTACTTCAGTCTGAGTGACAGAATGAGATCCTGTCCCACAGAATCCACACACACAAAACAAAATAGAAAATAAATCTTGATTTCTATATCTTCCTGGTTCAATCTTGGGAGGTTGTGTGCAAAGGAAATGTACCCATTTCCTCTAGATTTTCTAACTTGTGCTCATAGAGGTGTTCACGGGCATTCCTGAGGATCTCCTGTGTTTCTGTGGGATCAGTCATAATGTCACCTTGGCCATTTCTGATTGTGCTTATTTGGATCGTGTCCTTTGCAGCAACACGGATGCAGCCGGAGGCCATTATACTAAGCAAATTAATGCAGAAACAGAAAACCAAATACTGCATGTTCTCACTTCTAAGTGGGAACTAAACATTAGGTACACAGGGCCATAAAGATGGAAACAACAGACACTAGGGACTCCAAGAGGGAGAGGGCATAGGGGAAAGGGGATCAAAACACTGCCTATCAGATGCTAGGTTCACTATTTGGGTGGTGCAATCGATAGAAGCCAAACCTTAGCATCACGCTCCATATCCGTGTAACAAACCTGCACATGTACTCCCTTAATCTAATATAAATTTTAAAAAAGAAAAAGAAAAAGAAAAAAAGAAATCTCAGAGGTGCTGGTCATGAGAAGCACCCAGCCTCCACTCAGGGATGGAGGGATACAGAAGCAAACTCCACCCTCCATTTCCTGTTTGATCACAGCAATTCCCAACACAGGTTTCTGCTAAAAGAAGTAGATACGGGGTTTTTTCTTTTCCATCACTTATCATAATCTAGAACGACCTCCTTTTTTGTTTGTTTATAGTCTTGTATCTGTAGGTTACATGAGGAGCAAGGGCTGTCTTGCTTACTGCTGTATCCCCAGTATACAGTAGGAGCTCAATAATTTTTTTTCAAGATGAGGTCTCACTATACTGCCCTGGCTGGTCTCAAGATCCCCTCCTCAGCTTCCCAAAAGGCTAGGATTACAGGCGTGAGCCACTGTGCCTGGCAATAAATATTTTTTCTTAATCTCAAAGGTGGGGATACTTCTAGTAATATAGCAAGAAGCCTGAAACACAGTATCTGAGGGTGAGAGAGCTCACTGAGCAGAGATAGTGTTTAGGAAAGAAATAGAAATGACTGTGCTTTGGAGAGGACCATTTCTGTTCCTAATATAAATAAAATCATATGAGTTTCCTAGGATTCTTTTCTGTGGCTCTATGGGTTAAGAGTCAGAACCTTCATGCTAGTGGCCCTACAAAGGAACAAGGGAGATCCTTATTACTAAGTTTTGAAGTTTGACCTCAGCTTAGCTAAGATTTTACTCCGTACCCATTACTGACAGCTGGTACAAAAATAAGAGCAGTAACTTCCTCTTTTATTTAAACAAAAAGAGAGAGAGAGAGAGAGAAATAACGTACTGAACTCTGAACTTCCTCTCTTTTAACCACAACTTACTACTGACTTTTACTTTGGCAAAAAGATGACCAAATAAATAATAATAAGGCATGTTCTTGGTGCTGATAGATAGTTTCTATCCAAAACTCTGCCTGGAACATTATCTACTACTTCCAATTTTAATAAAGGAGACAGTCCAGGAACCCTGATTGGAAAGGACAAGACTGGCTCCAGGCTGCCATGAAACTGCCCAGCTCAGCTTTGGGGCTGCTACAGTTACATTCACAGTATAGACACTTTCCATACCAAAATGAAACTGCATGCAAAATGCAATTCTATTTCGAGGCACAAATCCACAGCTGGATAGGGCAGAGGAGCTGGGGCACTGGGTGCAGTAGCCTAACTTTGGTCCCAAGTTCTGCCACTGAAGAGCTCTGTGACATTGTATTACAGGAAAGGAGTCCTGATCCAGACCCCAAGGAGGGTTCTTGGATCTTGCACAAGAAAGAATTCAGGGTGAGTCTGCAGCGCAAAGCAAAAGCAAGTTTATTAAGAAAGTAAAGTGGTGAAAGAACAGCTCATAGACAGAGTAGGGGGTTCCTAAAAGTAAGAGAAGGAGCACGTCCACCCTAGGTAAAATATTCGTGTGTGTGTGTGTGTATATATGATTATATGATCATATATATTATATATTATAGGATCATATATATAAATCATATATATGATTTAACAGATCATGGAGAGATGTGCTCTGCTACAAGGGTTTGTGATAAAGGATTAATTTTCTTAATTACTATATTTTGCAAGAATCAATATTATTATCTTTAAAGCAAAATTAGGAATGCGCTTGTTCTCAAGATATTGGAATATCTGGACACTCCCAAGCCTGGGTCTGTTTAGTAAACACTATTAATCTGTTCCCTTAACTGCAAACATCTAGAGGCTAGGAATACCTTTCTTTCTGGGAATGCAGCCCAGCAAGTCCCGGTCGTATTTCCTAGCCCTTACTCAAGATGGAGTCGCCTCTGACAACTAGGAAAATGACTTCACCTCTCTGGGCATTAGTTTTCCCATGTGTTAGACAGAAAAGAGGCTCGTTTCTGTTATGGGCAAGCAAGCTTCAGCTAGACCCAACCTTTCCATAGGTAACAAGTAAAAACTCTCAATGAAAAAAAAAATTTTTTCCTGAAATTACTGGAAAGTGAACAAAAGAAAGCACGTTCTGCAGAGAGGTTGAAACTTGGAAGAAACGAATGGTCATTTTATAGCTTTTCCCCGAACGCAAGCTGCTGTCACTGAATGGTAGCTAACACTTCAATATGAAGCCCCAAATCTTTCCGGTGTACAGAACTAGAGGACAGGTTTCAGGTCACCCACATCTTCTGGAAAGTGAGGAAGGAATTCAATAATAGAGACAGCCAAGAGAGAAGAGCCCCAAATTCTGTGTCTAAACCCCACCCAAATGTCTGGCTGACTCTTGAACCATGCATGCATTCCCAAAGAAGACTCAAGGATAAAATAAAAAACAGAACTGACATCTGAGCTGATGTCCCAGAGACAGTCTACTGTCCAACTAAGTCAATGGCCTATTAAAACAAAAACATCAGTGCTTTTCAGAGAAATACGAACGAATCCAGAGTCTCCACAGCACAACACTTACAGTGTCCAGGATACAACCCAAAATTACCCAACATACAAAACACCAGGAAGATAAGACACAATCTCAAGAGAAAAGCTAATCAACCAGGAAAAATGGGGGAGGAGTAATGATTCAGAGTAGGTTGGGGCAATAATCTCAAATTGCGTGAGATTCAACGCACTCTACTGAAAAGAAGAGAAAACCCATCTTGAGATGTTTTAAGCAGTAAGAGAATTATCTAACAAAACAAAATTTCAAGAGATAAGGCTATATCAAGGTTATTGAATTCAGGGACTCAAGGACATTGTGAAGGAGACAGATCCTCTCCTTCTTTTTACACTGCCATTTACTGTCTGCCAGCCTTGTCCCTCATGGTCAAAACATAGCTGCCATAGCTCCAAGCATCACATGCAGGTGTGACATGGAGTACTTAAATACAAATCCTTTGTCCTATGTCCCCTTCCTTCCTGCTTTGCCCTGTGAGTACATGATTCTGGGAGCTATCACAGCCTTCTTGGGACCAAGAAGGGAGACATTGATCACATTTTGAGGATGACAGAGCAAATAACTGAGAGACACTTCATGACAGTGTTAAGTCTTTGATTAAACCAACCCTGGAACCACCTGCCTCCTTGTTAGGCTCACCAGGTATTCTGTTTTTAAGAACCAAAGCAGGCCAGGTGTGGTGGCTCATGCCTGTAATCCCAGTACTTTAGGAGGCTGAGGTGGGAGGATTGCTTGAGCCCAAATTCAAGACCAACCTGGGAAACACAGTGAGACCCTGTTTCTATAAAAAATAAAATAATTAGCTGGAAATGCTGGCACATGCCTGTAGTCCCAGCTACCCAGTAGGCTGAAGCGGGAGGTTTGCTTGAGCCTGGAAGGTTGAGCCTAAAGTGAGCTCTGTTTGCACCACTGCACTCCAGCCTGGGTGACAAAGCAAGACCTTGTCACAAAAAAAAAAAAGAAAAAGAAAACCAATGCATCCTATCTGAAACAACCTCCAGAATTGGAGAGCTAGTAACACCTGCTATAAATAGAAGGTGAGTATGAAGAACACAATGAAAATTTAAATTATTAAATTCTAGCAGGTACATAGCTCTGAGTCTGAGACTGCTTCATTCTTTTAGTTTAAAAGGGAGATTTGCATACATTAGAAAGATGTTTAGGACATGATACCACCAAACTAAGACACTCTCCTTAACCTGAAGAATGAAAAGAAAAAACAATTTTTTTTTAATACTGAGTCTCGCTCTGTTGCCTAGGCTGGAGTACAGTGGCGTGATCTCTGCTCACTGCAACCTCTGACTCCGGGTTCAAGCAATTCTCCTGCCTCAGCCTCCTGAGTAGCTGGGACTACAAGCACACACCACCATGCCCGGTTTGTTGTTGTTGTTATTGTTGTTGCTGTTGTTGTTGTTGTATTTTTTTAGTAGAGATGAGGTTTCACCCTGTTCACCAGGCTGCTCTCGAATTCCTGACCTCAACTAATCCACCCACCTTGGCCTCTCAAAGTGCTGGGATTACAGGCGTGAGCCACCACACATGGCCTAAAAGAGAATTTTTTTAAAAACTATGTATTTTCCTAAAACTATGTTGTTGAATACCTTACATCATTAAAAATCTTTGAGTGCCACCAGTAACATACTTCAGATATTTAAAAAATATACCCCTGTATTAATAACTCCCAAACATTTACCTTTATTCCTGACTTCTCATGACTCTCAGTTGCCCCTTTGGGCACCTACACCCGGATATAGCACAGGCACCTCGTCCCCAACATACCCAACGCATAATTCTCTATCTGCTCCCCCAAGCTTTCTCTTCTTCTTGGATTCTCTGCTGCTATTCATGATATTTCTATGTATCAAGCACCCAAACCTGGACTCCCTCAATAGCTGACAACATTCATAGTACTTTCCTTGCTACTATGTGCCAGGGTGCCACTGTATCTTAACACAAGCACTATCATATTTGATCCTGACAACTCTATTAGGTAGGTCCTATTATCATTCAACCCTTTTTCAAAATGAAGAAGCTAAGGATAAGAAATTTGCCTGGGGTCACGAGATTTGAATGCAGGTCTGTCTAATTCCTCTTTTTTTCTGCTTCGCAAAGAAAATAGAAACCACCAAGCAAGATTTCTCAAATGGTCTCAAAACTTTATTTATTTCCCACCCATTTTCCCATCACTTCTCATTTTCACCTGTGCTCTTCCCTCAGTGGGTCCTTCCCTTCCTTGATCTCTCTCTCTCTCTCTCTCTCTCTCTCTCTCTCTTTCTCTCTCTCCCACCAATGCTGTCAGCCTCACCCCCTTGAGAAGTGCCATGCTCCCTTTGGGAACCCGGAGGTCTTTCTCTCCTGCTTTTAAAGTTTCCTGCCTTTTCTCTGCCTCCTCCAAATTTTCTATTATTTGAGCTAAACATCCCCAGGTACTTCAACTACTTCTTCTTGCCAAGTGTCTTCTCTCTCTTGCTTCTCCCCGCACCTCACTGACACTCTTCCTCTCTCTTTCAGTGCTTCCTCTGCCTCAAAACCCAACTGAGAACTCAGGCTCCTTTGTGCAGCCTCCCCAGGCCCCTGGGAAGTGAGCTGCTCCTGGCATTTCTCTCCACCATTACAGCGCACATCACACTGAGTTACCAAGTGTGATTTATGAGTCTGGCCTACAAGTTTAGGGGCTGCTTGAGGACAGAAAGCAGCCCGTACTTCCCCTTGCCCATTAGACGGTGGCTGGCTACGCCAGCCAGACCACGCTGTGCTATCACTCCTTTTACAATACTCTCTTCTGAGTGGACTTTGGAAAAGATACAAAGAAGGGATCTCACACTTTCCAAATCAGACCCCACAACTTGATACGCCACCTTCTGTGCCCTGGCCAAAGACTAACCAGGGATACTGGTGGAGTAGCTGAACCTGGACCTTCAAGCCTCAGAGTCAGACCACCTGGGTTTGTTGCCCTCTTCAACTACTTAGCTTAGAGACCGGGGCAACTTACTTAATGTCTTCTGGGATTTGTTTGTCTAGAGAGAGGGTCTCACTCTGTCATGCAGGCTGGAGTGCAGTGGTGCCATCAAAGTTCACTATAGCCCCAACCCCCCCAGGCTCAAGGGATTCTCCCACCTCAGCCTCCTAAGTAGCTGTGACTATAAGCACGAGCCACCACGCCTAGCTCATTTATTTTATTCTTTGCAGAGACGGGGTTTCACTACATTTCCCAGTCTGGAAGCTATTTAATGTCTCTAAGCCTCAGTCACTTCATGAAGTTAATAATGAGACTAACCTCCTAGGGTGCTGTGGATATTCAACGAGATCATGTGTGTGAAGCATCCAGCTCAGTGCCTCAATAAATTAGTGCAGCTCTTCAGAGAAGTGCTATTCCATGGAAGTGCCTGCTGTATGCAACCCTCTTCCTTCCAAACGACTCAACAGCTTTCATAGTTCTCAGCCTGTCCTCCCAGCCTGGTAACTTAGGCATGGAGAAATCAGCCCACTGTGATCACGTGGCAAAAAAAAAGAAAAAAAGGAAAAAGAAAAAAGAAAGGCCTCAAACTAGAAGCCACTTTCTGAATTCCTTATTCAAGACTATGGCTAAAAAAATCTACACATGTGCAAACTCCCCCACTGGGAAAAAAAAAAAAAAATGTTTGATGGAAGTATTCCTCCCACTAGAGAATTTCCCCTTCCTGTCAAATGTTGCCAGTTTCATTCATTGCTGTGGCAGGCACACTTTCCTGGCCATGAGAGATGGGCCTTATCACCATCCCATATGCCAGATCCTTCTTGGTTGCCATTCTGCCACTATTATGGGGCCTTCCGCACCAGGGTGCTCCTCTATGACCCCCAAACCCCCTGAGCCTTTCAGCTTGGTGGCTGGGAACAGAGAATCTGACTCGAATGGATGTGAATTCAATCTACACTCTGCAGTTACTTAAGCGAGTGCTTAATCTTCTCTAAGCTTGCTTTCTTATCTGTAACAGGGATAAGAATAACAACAAATCTTAGTGGAAGGTAAAGATTCAAAAGGATAAAGTCTGTGAAGATGCCCAGCTCATTGCAAGCACTCAAATATTAGCTGCCTTCATCATCAGCATCATCGTCATTATCACCATCAATTCTGAAGCTACACAATCCCAAAACCAAGTCCATGTTAGAATCCTAACTGTAACTTTGGAAAAATTTCTCACTTCTTTTTGCTGTTTTCTCAGCATAAAATGGCAATAATAACAGCAGCAACCACACAGGGCTGTTGTGAGGATTAAATAATACTTAGAACAGTACCAGTCACCGAGTGAGTACTCAATAAATGTCAGCTCAAGTTAACGGCATTTGAAACTTTGAAGACATCCAGGAAATGGAAAATTCCCTTGGCCTCTCTGTCCAATGAACAGAGATCCTTCTAGGGACTGCAGATGTGCGTGTGCACACACACACACACACACACACACACACACACACATCCTCAAGCAGGGACAAGCCTAGCCCAGATTTCAGTTTTTTCTTGGACTTGACTTTTCATCCCATCTGGAGTGCCCTGGCCCCCCTGTGGCCCTTGGGCCCCAAACCAGAGATGGCCAGAAGGGAAACACAGTGAGGCCAGCTGTCATGTGGGCCCCCACCTATCAGGGACACCAGAGAACATAAACACACACTGAATCCCAGCCCTTGGAAGTCTCAGCTGGAGGCAACCCTCAGCAAAATCCCACCATGGGGATCCGACCCACCTCCGTGCTGGCATACTGTTCCCACATCTTCCGGCGGCTCTCTGCAGCCCCTAAACACCTCCTCCTCCCTCCCTCTGTGCTGATTCTGCTCATAAAACACTTCTTTCTCAACCCACATTATCCCCCAGGATAAGCAGCTCCTTCTCTCTGCGGGAGAGGGACAGCTCTCTGCCAGCACTCGACACAGCTCTCTGACACTTCGCCCAAGTGACAGGTCAGGCCAGGCAGTTCTGCCAAAACCAATCATGCCATTTCTAAAAACCTCTTATACCATACTTAAAATTCTATTTGGAAAAATAACTTTTGTCTGTGATATGTTAAAGCTCAAAGATGATAATAAAAATGATCTTGGGATATGGTGACGGGGTAAGAATAAAACTTCTAATTATAAAGAATTCAAAGCACTACATTTATAACATCTCTAAAGATTTAAAAAAAAAATGCCTCAGCAGTCCATGGACCAAGTTCATGAGCCTCCAGAGCCTCTTCTCTATATATCTCACAGTGATATTCAAACTACATTGACAGTTACTTGCAGTAAGAGACACATTTTACATTTTGACGCAGTTCACTCCTGCCTATATATGTGTATATCAAATAAAAATTGTATGAGGCCAGGAGTAGTGGCTCATGCCTATAATCCCAGTACTTTGGGAAGCCAAGGTAGGAGGATTGTTTGAGCTCAGGAGTTTGAGACCAGCCTGAGCAACACAGGGAGACCCTATCTCTATAAAAATTTTTAGAAATTAGCCAGGCATGATGGCATGTGACTCTGGTCCCAGCTACTCATGAGAATGAGGTGGGAGAATCTCTTGAGCCTGGGAGGTTGAAGATGCAGTCAGCTATGATTGTACCACTGCACTCCAGCCTGTGCAACAGACAAAGACTCTTTCTCAAAAAAAAAAAAAAAAAGTTTCATAAAATGACACCTACCCTTCCTGAGAGCGATGCACTGTGATATTTTCTGTTCCACTTTCTTTATGGTGTTCTTGACCTATTATATTGATTTTATGACCTCTAATGAGTGATGATCCACAGTTTAAGAAACATACACAGAAGAATTCAAGAAAACTTTCCAGAGTGGGGTTGCAATCTGATATAAGGGTTAAGGGCAACAGGACATTGAAGTCACGCAGTCTGGGCTTGAAATATAAGTTGGAATCTCCTGTGACTCAGGTGTGTGTAGCATAAGGGAAGTAAGATGAGGTATGAAGTCTCATTGCTTGGATATGAATCCCAGCTCTCCTCTCTGGTAGCTGGATAACCTGGAACAAGCCATTCCCATGTCATTCCCTAGGCTTAGTCGGATTAGGACTCTCTGTCCACAGTGCCAGTAAGTACAGTTTATGAATCTGGATAGTAACTAAATCAGTACTGTGAATGAACCAAGATATAGTTTGAAATGAACCTCTAAGAAAGACGTAGAAGCATTTGGTGAACCCCAGAGAGCATCCCCCAAATGCGCCCACACAAAACCATCTATAGGGACAAGGCACTCATTCCCCCAGCTGCTGGGAAAACCAATGGCTCACAGCTGTGTCCTCCCTGGGAATCCTCCCCGAAGAACAGAGCTGCTTTGCCCAAGGTAATGTTACCTTCCAAAGAGCAGCCCACAACCAATGTCCACTTAATGCATTGGCTTGTCCCAGTTCTGAAGGGCCATCTCAGCTCCAGTCATGGGATTGGCTTTGGCCTCTATTACAACTATTGCACCACAGTTCAACTACCTCTTCCCTGCTTCCCTCTATCCCTTATAGATGTTGTTCCCACGAGCTACATCCCCAATAAACCACCTGCATGCAAATCTTCATCTTTTAAGACAATTTATCAATGACGCTAGCCAGAGTTGCAGAAGAACTAAGTAATGATGAGGTCTTTAGGAGATTTTTACAAGGGCATATTTAAGAACTTATATTCTTTTCTATAACTAACATTTAATGAGTAGTCATGTGATTTTCGTTTTTGGTTTTTGTTTGTTTGTTTGTTTGTAGTTTTTGTTGTTGTTGTTGTTGTTTGCCTGTCTCAATGAATCCACATAGAACTCTGAGAGGTAGGCTCCATGCCATTATCTTCATTTCACAGACAAAGAAACTGAAGATTAAAGAGAAAGATGCTTAAGACCCCACATGTGATTGGGGAAGAACTGAGGCCTGAACCCACGCTCTTGACCAGTAAGTCATCGGACCTTATCCACACTCCATCACAGCTCTGTAATCACACCGACCACACTGTGTTGCAAGAACTCACTTGCACACCTGTCTGTCTCTCTCTCTGTCTCTCTTTGATCTCTCCCTCTTCAAGTGCAGAGGCTTTGTGTTCCTTTCTCTGAGTCTCAAGCTTTTAGGCAGTGCCAAGTGGTAGTTAACAGTAGTATTTGGTGGCAGTATTCAGTAGCAATGGTGGTAGTATTCAGTGTTGCGTGTGCACTAAGCCCTGGGCTGTATCCTTTGCATACAGCATCTCATCTGGCCCTACCATTTCCCTAGGAGGTAGGTAGTATTATTATCAGTTGTAAATGTTGAGCACTCATCTGGGGCCTGCCTTTGATCAAGTTAATTTTCGGAAATGCACACCAGACTGGAGTATGTTTTTAGACAGCCAAGCAATGGCGAGGATGACACTGAAATTAGTGTGGTGGGTTCCAAAAATATCACAAATTATTTGCAGCTTCTCCCATCAAGAGGAGGTGTCTATTCTCTTCTCTATTTCCTCCTTTATTTCTGGGGTGGGCTTGTGATTTGCTTTCACTAGGGAATATGGCAGAAGTGATATTATGCATGTCCTGAGCCTAGACTTCAAGAAGCTCTGCAGCCCTTGCTCACGCCCAGAGAATGCACCCATCAGCACGTGACCATGCTCAGGATAGCCCACTGGAAGATGAAAGACCTGAAGAGAGGCCCCGTTGTCCTAGACATCCCTGCTGAGGCCCCAGGCAGGTAAATGAGCCCAGCCAAGAACAATCAATCCCTGCCCAGACCAGATTGAGCTGGTCACCCAGCTGAGCCCAGCCCAAGTTACTGACCCATAGAAACTAAAACTAAATAAAAGAGTGGTTACTTGAAGCCATTAAGCCTTGAGGTTATGTGCTATCTAGCAATAAATAACTGATTTGTTGGGTGTCCAGTCAAATACCTTGAAGTAGAAACAACAAAGGATTCTTCTATATGATAAGTCAGCTTAGAAGAGAACTAACCCGGCCTCAGAGAGATCTGCTTGGGATGTCCATAGGTGATATGGCTTGGCTGTGTCCCCGCCCAAATCTCATCTTGAATTGTAGCTCTCATAATCCCCATGTGTCATGAGAAGGACCTGGCAGGAGGTAATGGAATCATGGGGGTGGGTTTTTTGGTGCTGTTCTCGTGATAGTGAATACGTCTTACGAGATCTGATGGTTTTATAAAGGGCAGTTCCCCTGCGCATGCTCTCTTGCCTGCCGCCATGTAAGAAGTGCCTTGATCTTCCTTCACCTTCTGCCATGATTGTGAGGCCTCCCCAGTTATGCTGAACTGTGAGTCAATTAAGCCTCTTTCCTTTATAAATTACCCAGTCTCAGGTATGCCTTTATTAGCAGCATGAGAATGGACTAATACAACAGGCAACCAAGAGGCGAGAACTCTGATTGACTGAAAAACTGGAAAGTCTGACAAGAACCAGATTGTTCTAATAACTAAAAACAAGAAGAGTGCTTCTTTATTTCACTTTTAGGAACACAAATAGACCTCACTCTTTCCCTACTATGTTTGATAAGATAAAGACTTCTAGAGTTTCACATCTTAGTTTTACCAGTCAAGTGAGAGATAAAACTAGATACATCACCACAAAGAAAGACAAAGGGGATATGGCTTTGGGCTTTGGAAACTGGAGCAAGATTTACTGAGTTCATCAAAACCTGTTTTCTTTTCCTCCTGGACAGAGAGCTAGTTGACATGTCCCAGCATTCCTTTCAGTTGGTTGCCTCTTTGCCTGGGTTCTGGCAAATAGAATGTGAGCAGACGTGATGTGACTTCCTTCCCCAGCTGAAGTGGTTGTGAAATGAGTGTGCTTTCTCGATTTCCCTTTCCCCCTCCACTGACCCAGTGGGGAGGACCCTGGGGTCCTGTGTGACTCTGTGGAAGATGTCTTGACAAGGGCCACCTGCACTGGTTAGTGACATGAGTGAGAAATAAACCCCCTTCTATCAAGCCACTGAGACTTCAAGGTTTGTCTGTTACAGCAGCTTTAATAGATTCTTACTAATACAGAATTTTTGGAATTTAAGCCCTAAAAATAGTTTGTGAGCTCAAGTTTTCCTAGTATTTACAGAGCTAAATTATTGGGTGGAAAAACTGTCAGAATGCCCTGGCTTCCTTGTTGAACAGTCTGGAACCTATGGGCAACATTGAAACGGGAAGCAGATGTTCCCCCAAAGAAGGCAAACGGCACCATTCCCCAATGGGTGACTCCAGAAGGTGCCTGTCTCCCATACGGATTTCACTTCCTCTGTGCAAAACTAAAAAAGTCCCAGCTAACATTTCTCAGGCTCAGCCTCAGTAACTTAAAGCTCTGTGCTTTCTAAATTTTTTAACAGAAAAGTGGGCATAAGTCAATGGAGTTGCATAACAGAACAGTGGGCATAAGTTGAGGAACAGATGAAAGTAATCGTAGGTGACAGAGGTTAGGATAGTGATTACTCCTGAAGGATACAGTGGATAGGGACTGCGAGATGCTTCTGGGGGTACCAAAATGTTCTGTTTCTTGATCTGGATGTCAATCAATTCTTCTTAAACTCTTCCAAAAAATTGAGGGAATATTTCCAAACTCATTATCCAAGACTATCATACCAAAGTCAAACAAAAACATGACAAGAGAAGAAAATTATAAACCAATATCCCTGATGAACATAGATGGAAAAAAATCCTCAACAAAATATTAGCAAACCAAATTAAAAGAATTTTATTCACCATGATCAAGTGGGATTTCTCCCTGGGATGCAAGGATGGTTCAACACATAGAAATCAATAAATGTGATACCCATGTTAAAAAAATAAAGGACAAAAATCACTTGATCATCTCAATAGAGGCAGAAAAAAAAGCATTTGAAAAAATTTAACCTTCTTTCATGAAAAAAGTACTCAGCAGATAAGGTATAAAGGAAATGCATTCAACACAATAAACTCTATGGCCTCTATTATGACAAGCTCGTAGCTAACATCATTCTCAACACTGAAAAGTTGCAAGCCTTTCCTCTAAGATCAGGATGCCCACTCTCACCCCTTCTTTTCAATAGAGTACTGGAAGTCCCGGCCAGAGTAATTAGGAAAAAGAAAGAAATAAAAGGCATCCTAATAGGAAAGGAAGAAGTGAAACTGTCTCTATTTCTTGACAAGGTGATTTTATATACAGAAAACCCTAAAGAATTCACCAAAACAAAAACAGTTAGAACTGATCAACAAATTCAATAAAGTTGTAGGATGCAAAACCAACACACAAACAGTCGTGTTTCTATATTAGAATACCTAATTATTCTAATTTTCTATACTAGCATATCTGATAACAAACTACCAGACTAGAAAAGTAAGAAAACAAATTCATTTACAATAGCAGCAAAAAGAAATTACCTAGGTGTAAATGTAACCAAGGAGGTAAACGATCTGTACACTGAAAACTATAAAACACTGATGAAAGAAACTGAGGAAAACATAAATAAATGAAAAGATATCCCGTGTTCATGGATTGGACAAATTAATATTGTGAAAATGTCCATACTATCCAAAGCAATCTACAGATTCAATGCAATTCTTATCAAAATTCCAATGTCATTTTTCACAGAAATAGTAAAAACAACCCCTAAGTTCATACAGGACCACAAAAGACCCCCAAATAGCCAAATCTTGAGCAAAAAGAACAAAGCTGGAAGAATCACACTCCTTGATTTCAAAACACATTATAAAGCAATTGTAATCAAAACAGTACAGTACTAGCATAAAAATAGATGCATCAACCAATGGAACAAGATAGAAAGCCCAGAAATAAATCCGCACATTTATAGCCAACTGATTTTTGATAAAGGTGCCAAAAACACACAATGAGGGAAAGGACAGTCTCTTCAGTAAATGGTGTTGGGAAAACTGGATATCCACAGGTAGAAGAATGAAATTAGACCCTTATCTTACAAACCACATACACAACCAACTCAAAATTGATTAAAGACTTAACACCTGAAACTATAAAACTGCTAGAGAAAAATATAGGGGAAAAACTCCACAACACTGGTTTGGGCAATGATTAAGCAAAAGCAAAAGGAGACAAATGGGAAGGCATCAAACTGAAAGCTTCTTCACAGCAAAGGAAACAATTAACAAAGTGAAGAGACAGCCCACAGAATGGGAAAAATATTTGCAAACGCTGTATCTGACAAGAGATTAATACCCAAAATATACAAAGAACTCAAACAACTCAATAGCAAGAAAACAAATAACCTGATTTAAAAATGGGATCTGAACAGATATTACTCAAAAGAAGACACACAAGTGGCCAATAGGTACATGAAAAAATGTTCATCACACTAAGCACTAGGGAAATGCAAATTAAAACCACAGTGAGGTATCACCTCACACCTGTTAGAATGGCTTTTATCAAAAAGATAAAAAATAACATGTTGGAGAACATATAGAGAAAAGGGGACCAATACATTGTGGGTGGGAATGTAAGTTAGTATGGCCTTACGAAAAACAGTACTAAAAGTTTCTCAAAAAAAATCTAAAAAGTGAACTACCACAGGGCATGGTGGCTCACGCCTGTAATCCCAGCACTTTGGGAGGCCAAGGCAGGTGGATCACCTGAGGTCAGGAGTTTGAGACCAGCCTCACCAATACAGTGAAACCCCGTCTCTACCAAAAATACAGAATTAGCCAGGCATGGTGGTACAAGCCTGTAATCCCAGCTACTTGGGAGGCCAAGGCAGGAGAATCTCTTGAACCTGAGAGGTGGAGGTTACAGTGAGCCGAGATCGCACCATGGCACTCCAGCCTGGGCAACAAGAGCAAAACTCAGTCTCAAATTTAAAAAAAAAAATTTAAAAACTACAATACAATCCAGTAATCCCACTTCTGGGTATATATTTAAAGCAACTGAAATCAATATGTCAAAGAATATGTGCATTCCCATGTTTGTTGCAGTATTATTTACAATAGCAAAGATATGGTATCAACCTAAATGTTCAATAGAGAATGAATGAATAAAGAAAACACAGTATATACACATAACGGAATCCTACCCAGACTTAAAAATTCTATCACTTGTGACAATATACATGAATCTGGAGAACAACATACAAAGTAAAATAAGCCAGAAACAGACAAATACAGCATGATCTCACTTATACGTGGAATCTAATAAAGTTGTAGTCATAGAAGTAGAGAGTAGAAGGATGGTTACCAGAATCTGGGGTGGAGGGAGGGTGTTGTTGATCAAAGGACACAAAGTTTCAGATAGACAAGGGGAACAGGTTTGGAGATCCATTGCATAGCAGGGTAACACAGTCAATAATAAATGTATCATATATTTCAAATAACTAAGTAAATTTCAAGTGTCTCACCAAAAAAATAAGTATACAAACTGATGGTTATGTTAACTAGCTTGAATTAACCATGCCACATTGTATACATTTATCAAAACATTACATTGCACATAAATTATGATTTGTCAATCAAAAATAATATTAATAGTTTTTTTTTAAAAAGCTAGCCAACAAAAGATGAATATCCAACTGAAATAAAAAGAAGTCCTTCTCTATACTATATGTCAATCCTGTTTTCCTAAGTGCATTGTTTGGCTCAGAAAGAATTATCAATACCCTCAGCCATAAATTTTGCCACAAAATGTATCCAGATAACTACCAAAAAAAATCCACACACACACACAAAAATATCCAAATAACTATCAAATCTTCATTTGTAGCACTGACTAAATTCTAAAGAATGGTCTCTACCTTTAGGGAGGGAAAGAAGATCTTTAATATAGGGCCATCCCATAAAAATCACTGCCCTGACTATCCCAACAAGACAAGCGACCATCCTGCAGACTTCACCCTCCACCTTCACCCACACTACTTGCCAGCATCTTCAACCGAAAAGGGATATAAACACTCCACCCAAAGGGTGAAGGGAACCCAAATTTAGAAGAGTGAAATGGTCACAAATCTATTTAAAGTTGAAATGCTACCAATACATTTTTGAAATGAGGTCAGCCGATGGGGTGATCACAGATTGCAATTCAACTTTCTGAGGTTTCCCACAAATTAAAGCATCGCAAGCCAGGAAAGGGTTTCTCAGAAAGCACTGTGCTCACCCACGCTCAAATCACCTCTCTGGCCCCAGTCAAGCATTTCTCTCTCAGATCCACGGTAAGGTGCAGCTAATGCTATTGACCATGACATGTAAGCACATCCACTCTTGCATCGTCTCCTTGATTCAAGAGCATTCATCTTGCCTCCCCAACAGGATTATAAACTCAGTAAGGACAAGGACAGTGCCCAGTCCTAGGAAGAACAGAAATAACTACCATTTATCAAGTGCTTACTGTATATATGTCAGGTAGGGTGCTAAGAAACACTTCACATAAACTAGGTTTTATTATTATATCCTTTCAACTATGAAAAAACAGAAGCTCAAAGAGGTTAAGTAACTTGCTTAAGGTCCCACGGCAAGAAGTCAAGATTTAAACCAAAGCCTTTCTTTCTCCAAAACACCAACTCTTCACCACCATGTGCAGCATGTACTCAATAAACACGTACCCACTGGGTGACAGCAGTGGAGAGGGAGAAGGAGTGGGAGGATGCCTTTCAGAGGAAAATTCATTTCTACGGCCCTCCACGTCTAAGGATGCAGTGAAGAGAGATATCCCTATTGATAGAACCATAAAAATAACCTAGTAACCACCCTCAAAATAGAACAATCAACAATATGACTGACATGAAATTCCAAATATGTCTTTAGGGTGTGAAAAATAGCAACAGCCCCGAGGTGCTCCGGTAAGGCACCCCCACTGCTTATAAATGGCCATTTCAGTTTCTCCTGCCTGACTTCCATCCCTGCAGGCCTGGAATTTCAGGATTTGAGTCATGGCAAGTATTGTTGCCAAAGGCATCTCATGCTCCTCTTTTTCAAACATTTGGCCATTTCACTCACCCCCACACATCCCACTTTAAAACGGTGACAACAACCACTTCCTAGTCACTACACTGCCTTCACAGGGGCCAACCCCTGTGATGTGACGTTTGTCTCCCACCTGCTCCTCCCTCCCTCACACCCTCTTCTTCCTGTCCCCTGCATATGCCCTATTCTCTCTCCTCACTATCTCAACTGCCTTGTCCGTCCTGTGCCTGAAACACCCTCCCCTGCCCTCATCCCCTTGTCAATCTGGGAACTCCCACTCCTGCTGTAAGACTGTTCCCAAATGTCACCTCCTCTGTGGAATCTTCACCGGTCCGAGGAGGAGCAGGGATGCCATCCAAAGTGTTTTTACATCCTTGGTGTAGCACTTTACATTATGTCTCAGAACTAATTGGCCATGTGCTATTCTCCTTTTAAAAGACCAGGAAGATCTTTAAGGGTGAGGACAGTGTCTTATTTCTCTTCAAAGCCCATATGGCAACCTGACATTATACAATATATTTGTTCTATGTTATTTACTTATCACTGTTATTCTACTAGAATGTAAATTCCATGAAGTCAGTGATGCTGCTTTGTTCACTGTTCTAGTTCCAATGCCTAGAACAGTACCTGATATGTGGTAGGCACCCAATAAATATATATTAGATGAATAGAAAAATGGTTGGATAGCTGGATGGATGGGTGGATGGATGAATGGATGGATGGATGGATGGGTGGATGGATGGATGGAAGAATAGCTGGGTGGATGGGTGGATGGATGGATGGATGAATGGATGAATGGATGGATGGATGGGTGGATGGATGGATGGAAGAATGGCTGGGTGGATGGGTGGATGGATGGATGGATGAATGAATGGATGGATTGCTGGATGGGTGGGTGGATGGGTGGATAGATAGATAGATAGATAGATAGATAGATAGATAGATAGATAGGGGCAGGATCATATTTTACCCACCCAAAGGTCATGAAGACATGGAGAAGCAGAACCAGGATTTAAAATTAGGTCAGATTTGAGCTTGAACTCTCAAGTCCAATTTGATACTCCCTCCCTAGAGGCCCAAAGTCTGGTCTCTGGGAAGTAGCAAGATGAAAGAAAAAAGAAAGCTAGAATTCAACCCAGGAACATGGTTATGGTTGAACTAATGATGCTGCATATCTTGAACCAGTTAATTTCCATCTACTTAGCCACTTCCAAGACCAAATAAGAGTGGATCAGAGCTCTCTGGTCTGGGATTGAGTTCTCCTCCTGACTCTGTAGGGCAACTTTCTGCCTGTGGGCTGGGGGGGAAGGAGATGCCCAGGAGACCACAAACAAGCAGGACAAATGTCAATTAAAAGGTAATAACAACCATGGTAATGATTAACTGCTTAGCACTTCTGAATAAAAGCTGCCATCTCTACCAGATCCTGTCCTTGCTGTTCCTCTCAACCCTCTAGAACACTAAGCATCCTTACAACACCAAAAATTTCCAGGAAAGACCCTGAACTTCCCTTCTCTATTCACAAGGAGGAACAGCCAGTACAGAATCAAGCCCAGGGTAGAACAGAACCAGGCTCAACATCAGGTAAAAGTGTAACACCGCTGACCCAAAAGAAAAAGTCGGTTCACAGATAGAAACTGATTTTTTTTTTTTTTTTTAAGACACAGTCTCTGTCGCTGGGCTGGAGTGCAGTGGTGCGATCTTGGCTCACTGCAACCTCTGCCTCCTGGGTTCAAGCGATTCTTCTGCCTCAGCCTCCCTAGTAGCTGGGACTACAGGCACACGCCACCACGCCCAGCTAGCTTTTGTATTTTTAGTCGTGAAGAGGTTTCACCATGTTGGCCAGGCTGGTCTCGAATTCCTGATCTCAGGTGATCCACCCACCTCAGTCTCCCAAAGTGCTGGGATTACAGGCATGAGCCACCACACCCGGCCCATATTTTTATATTCTCATAATTCCCTGTAGTTCCTTTATAATAATTAAAAAAAAAGAATATTCAACAGGTATCTACTAAGTGTCCAGATTTGTGTTAGAGGGGTGTTAAAGACATATTAATACCAACTGAGACTTTCTCCTTAATGAAATCAGAAAGACAGACTTGACAAAAGTCCTTTTTCTGTAAGTGAGTCAACACTGTTTATTGTTAAACTACTTACAAAGTATCTTCTGAACAAGAGAAAATACTGTCCAAGTCAAAGGAATGAAGAGTTATAATATATCAGAGATGGACACAGGGTGAGGAAGGTATTTGGGAGGCAATGTGAGTAATCTTGTGCCCCCTGAAAACGGACTTTCAGCTCAAAACGCCTCTCACTGAAATGCTGTGCTCTCTTTTTATTTATTTTCAATTTATTAGCCCAGACTTGCTCCTCCACCTCTGAAATTGTCTGATTTTTCTTCTTTAGAACAGCCACCTCAAACTGCAAACCCTAAACAAAAAGGAAGTCAGCTCATTATCTGAGTCATTAACTAAGAGGAGATGAAGTTCTCTGTCAAACTGGGAAAGAAGCCATCTCAAAGTAACAGGCTAGTTCTACCAAATACTTACTCATCTTACTTGCAGCCATGATACAAATAAATATTTAGGCTTTTTCCATAGAATGTCACAAAGATAAGTCTCCTGCACATATTTTGTTTTGTTTTGTTTTTAATTGAGATAGGGTCTCGTTATGTTGCCCAGGCTGGTCTCGAACTGCTGGCCTCAAGCAATCCTCTTGCCTTGGCCTTCTGGAGTGCTGGGATTACAGGCATGAGCCACTGCCTTCAGCCCTGTTGTATATATTATCCAGGATATGGGCAGTTTTACGATACAGATTTCTAGCTGTAGTTCCTTGACAACTCAGACTTTCTCCAGTTACCTCAGAAAATGAGAATGAAAAGTTGGGCTTTTTTTTTTTTTAATTCCCAGACCACTGACTGTATCCCCAGCCATTACATAAGTTAGCTTCCCATTATATATTCTCCTAGTACCCAGTGCATTTTCTTCAAAGTACCTAATAAAAATGAGATTAAATATGGGTGCAATGATCTGTAGAATGTCTTATCTCCCCCCACTACATCATAAGCTCCATTACAACAGAAATCTTCTCAATCTCATTCATGACCGTATTTCGTCACCTAAAATAGCTCCTGACACATAGAACTTGACACATAGAACTTAACCAGTGAGGCCAGGCATGGTGGCTGTCTCCTGTAATCCCAGCACTTCATGAGGTTGAGGTGGGCAGATCACTTGAGGTCATAGAGACCAGCCTGGCCAGCATGGTGAAACCCTGTCTCTACTAAAAATGCAAAAGTTAGCTGGGTGTGGTGGCACGAGCCTGTAACCACAGCTACTTGGGAGACTGAGCAGAAGAATCACTTGAACCTGGAAGGCGGAGGTTACAGTGAACCAAGATGGCACTACTGCATTCCAGCCTGGGTGAAAGAGTGAGATCCTGTCTAAAGCAAAAAAAAAAAAAGAAAGAAAGAGAGAGAGAGAGAACTTTTAGAAGGAGAATGGAAAGATGGGTGAATGGATGGATGCATGGATGGACAAATAGATAAATGGAAAAACAGATGATGAAAAGAGAGATGGATGGACAAATGGAGGGATGGAGGGATGAATAAATGAATGTATGTGGTGAACAGACGAATTTCCTACTGGATTTTCAAGCAGCCACCACACCTCCAAATGCCATATGTAAACACTGAGGATGTTGTATTCTCTGTAAAAAGGCTAACATTCTATCTATGGAATTTCACACAATTTCAATGAGGAGATTGGATGAATGAAGTCAAAGAATTCATGTTATTAGAGCAAATGCCAGAACATAAAGGACTTACCTTTGAAGGCATCAATCAGAAACAAACTTTTCAGCAGATCCCCCTATCTATCCAAGAATTAATTGAACTGCATAGTTACAAGACCAGACCATAGCTTTTAAATTATACTTAGTAATTTAATGACTTGTATCTGAAAAGTAGCAAAAGATGATGCATATTGTGAAAATTATGACATATTGATCTACTTACATATATGTGTGTGTATACACGTGTGTGTGTGTGTGTGTGATGGAAACAGAGAGACAGAGACAGAAGGATAAGCAGAGACGAGAAAAGAGAGACTCCAACAGTACAAATGTATATAAAATTATTTTCAAACCTTCAGTTAATTTTTTGACCAATTGCCTTCTTCTATATCTTCTTTTTATTGGCCTAGATACATTATAAACATGCTGCATCTAGTTGTGGGCAGTATCTGGAGTATCATTAGTGCTCGGAAATAATATATTTTTTAAAAATTATTTCCTAAGAATCTGTATATCATATCATCTAGGTTTTCAAAGGTCATATTTTCCATATTTACTTAGAAAGACGTTCTGTTGCCCAGTGACAAAGCTTCAGGCTCCTCCTGAGTGCTCCACAGTGAAAAATGAATTTGCTGTTGCCTATCCAACAAATCAGCCCTCCTTTTTAAGACTCAGCGTTAACCCACTCAAAGATTCTTATTTTGATTGGGACATTGAGCCTGAAATCCCTCTTCAGGTGGAAAAAAAAAGAAAAAAGCCAGATCATCAAACACGAAGTCAAAAAGCCTCTGCCTTTTATTCACATAGAAGCCCACAGGACACATTTAGAATAAGCTAAAAGGTGAGTGGAGTTTGGCTCACAGGTCTCTGGGGTCTGCTTCTGGGAAGAAAGAGAAGTGAAACAATAGAAGTAACCTCTAAACTTGCAGCCTGACTTGGTGATTTTTTGAAAAAATGGCCCTCTTTATGATTTTACTAAGAAAATTCAACCTGAAGTGCATGAGGTCATATTATACATTTCTAGGGAACACTGCCCAAAATAAAATTAACCTTTGATTCATTTTTTGTTACATAAATACACGTATGCTATGCTAATCTACATGTGTTAATTACCCACTAAAATAAACTTATGTTTGATAGGGTGAATATTGAAAAAAACAACAATGGTTGGAGCCATGTCATGACTTGGGGTTTTTTAAGAATAATTACAACTACAAGATTTAAAAATCTGTTTTCTAATCCACATGGGAAAAAGAAGAGCTGACTTACTCATTATCATCAATTCTAGCTTTTCATAGAAAATAAAATTAACCTTTCATTTTTTGTGGTATAAAAAAGTGCAAACTCTTCTAATCTACATGTGTTAACTACACACTAAAATAAATTTATATTTGATTTGATAGAATTGACATTGATGAAAACAACCGTGGTCGGAGTCATGTCAGGCTTTGGGGTTTTTTAAGAATAATTTCAATTAGAAGATTTAAAAACATGTTTTCTAATCTACATGAGAAAAAAAAGAGCCAACTTACTCATTATAATCATCAGTTCTAGCTTTTCATAGAAAATTTGTGTGCTGGGGTTTTTCTAGAGAGTCCATGGCAAGTTCAGATCTTTCTCAGAAGAAAAGACAATGCTAACCAGGCCTGGGTTTCTGGGCCCAGACACTGAACTGAGCACTCACTGGTGTTACCCAATACCTAGGAAGAAATACATCCAAGAAGAGAAACTCTCTTAAGTACATGAAAGAGGCCTAGTCATTTAACAAGTTCCAGAATGAACTCTGTCCCACTTTGACACAGTTTCCTACTGCTAATCAAGTGATACTGATGGTCTCACTTAGAGTCGTTGATACTTGCTGTGGCTATTTCTCATGCACCACCTCTTTATTTTTCACCATAACCCTTTGAGTTAGGTGCTATTATCCCCATTTTCCAGATGAGGAGACCAAGGTTGCTACTGGGGGATGACTCGCCCAAGGTCACAGAGGGAGTAAGCGACCCATCACAGATATATACCCAGTTCTACTGGACTCCAACTCCTTGCTAAGAATTCCGAATCTCTCTATTTTATTGCCTATTTCTACCAAATTCACTTCCTTTACAAAAACAAACAAAAAACACTTCGGAAGGCCAAAGCAGAATGAGACTCCTGGCTGGCGGCCAGGAGTTTGAGACCAGGCACAGGCAGCAAAGCAAGACCCGCTATCTCTACAAAAAAAATTTAAAATTAAAAAATATATATTTGGCCAGGTTCAGTGGCTCACACCTGTAATCCCAGCACTTTGGGAAGCTAAGGCGGGCAGATCACCTGAGGTCAGGAGTTCGAGACCAGCCTAACCAACATGGCAAAACTCCACCTCTACTAAAAATATAAAAATTAGCTAGGTATGGTGGCACATGCCTGTAGTCCCAGCTACTCAAGAAGCTGAGGCACAAGAATCACTTGAACTCGGGAAGTGGAGGTTGCAGTGAGCTAAGATCATGCCACCGCACCCCAGCCTGGATGACAGAATGGACTCCGTCTCAAAAAAAAAAAAAAAAAAGGGCGTGGTGACACACACCTGCAGTCCCAGCTACTCAGGAGACTGAGGCAGGAGAATCGCTTGAGCTCAGGAGTTTGAGGCTGCAGTGAGCTATGATCATGTCACTGCCCTCCAGCCTGGGCTATACAGTGAGACCTTGTCTCTAAGAACAAAATTTAAAAAAAAAAAAAAAAAAAAGGAAGAAGGCTTTTCTCGCTGCCAAACTGTAAAGTCTTCTGAGAATAAGAGTCTCATTATACCCAATGGCTTGGGTAGAATTAATTAATTACAACTAAAGCTCAAATGTGGGTCCTAAGTTCCTGTAAAGAATGCCATAGAGACAGCCGGCACGGTGGCTCATGCCTGTAATCCCAACACTTTGGGAGTCCACGGCAAGTGAATCACCTGAGGTCAGAAGTTCGAGACCAGCCTGGCCAACATGGTGAAACCCCATCTCTACATAATTTTGTAAAAATACAAAAATTAGCCAGGCATGGTGGTGGGCCCCCATAATCCCACATAATCCCAGTTATTTGGATGGCTGAGGCAGAAGAATCACTTGAACCCCGGGAGATGGAGGTTACCATGAGTTGAAATGGTGCCACTGCACTCCAGCCTAGACAACAGAGAGAGACTCCGTCTTGAAAAAAAAAAAAAAAAGGAAAAGAAAAAATAATGCCATAGAGAGAAATCTGCCTTGCTTGTCAAAGGAGTTCCACTTCTACTCTAGAATTTAGGCAATTTTACAATAGGGATCTTCAGCCCCAGTTGCCTGTCATCAAATACATTCTTAAATTACCTCCCAGAGAGTGGTTTTATAAGAAATAGACAGAGTGGAAACAAAAAGGGAGAAATTACGTGGCAGTCAACCTAAAGTTTTGTCCTATCATCATACAAAAGCAAGAAAATCGATTCTTAAGCTCCCCTGAGCATGTAGAAATCCATAATTTCCCATGGTTTATGAGTTTTCCATCCTTCCTCTCCCAACCCATAGCAGTGTACCCAATTTCCATATAGAGCATGAAGGTAACTCTCAATGGTTTCTTTGCCTTGAGATCATCCTACATACCTCCTACCGGAGTGGCAGAGACAATATCCTCTCTCTGCTTATATTTTTGAAATGGAAACATCCTCTAAATAGTGGCTGCCTGAAATAAACACTACATTTCCCACATGCTGCCTCGCAGCAAGGTGTGGGTATGTGATTAAACCCTAGCTAATAGGATATGAGTCGAAGGATCTTGAGCAGCTTCCCCAAGTGACACCGAGCATGTGCTATTTGCCCTTCTTTACCCCTTTCTTCCTTCCTGCTAGCTGAAAGAAGGGTATGAGGACTCCACAGTCTAGCATCCTTCTTGGATCAGGAGGTAATTGTCACTCCCCAGGGATGGCGGAGCAGAAAACTGAAAGGAACTTGAGGCCCTGGGTTCTGGATTGCTGACTTAAGTGAGCTCATAAAACCTTATGTGTTTTGTATAAACTGTTGATTCCATTGTAAGTGGATTCACTTTCAGAGGAAATATCTGGTACCAAGAACAATCAGATACTAAGGAACTCCTCAGTGGTTCCAGAATTAGTCCCAGGCAATGCTGAGTACCAGGGATAAATTTCCCTCCTTCCTGTATGTTCCCATTCTAAACATCTCAATTTCAGGGACTGCCAATCTGCCCCTCCCCTCACTCCTCCCTACTCCTGCCCAAATGGAATACGCTGTCAAAGCAGCTACACAGAGTGACCAGAAGTTCATGGCTGAATTTTGACTCTTACCTGGCAGGCAGTTCCACAGCCAAGCAACCCTGCAGAGCCAGTCTTCTCTCGTACCAGCTGCCCCACCATTGGGGTAGTCTGGGGACATCATAAGAGCTGATATTTTCTGAAGATACTCTGTGCCAAGCTCTGGCCCAAGAATCTTGGATACTGCAATGAGTTGGAGCTGCTCAGCCACACTATGGTACTGTTACTGGCTCCGTTTTATAGACAAGGAGGCTGAGATACAGAGAAGCTAAGTAATATGCCTGAGAAGTCTCAAAGCCAGGATTCAGACCGACAGGGACTTGCCTGGTAGCCTGTGCACAGGCCCACTTCTCTACACTGCCTCTTGGTCGGGAGGCAGGGAAGAGAAAAAGAAAGGCAATTTTAAAAAAAGACACTCCAGAGGGGCATAGCGGCTCACACCTATAATCCTAACACTGCGGAGCTGAGGTGGGAGGACTGCTTGAAGCCAGGAGTTCAAGACCAGTCTAGGCAACATCGCAAGACCCCTTCTCTACAAAAGTTGTTTTAAAATTAGACAGGCGTGGTGGTGTGTACCTGTAGTTCCAACTACTCAGGAGGCTGATGCGGTAGGACCGCTTGAGCCCATGAGTTTGAGGCTGTAGTAAGCTCTGATCATACCACTGTACTCAGCCTGGGCAACAGAGTGAGACTCTGTCAAAAAAAAAAAAGACACTCCTATCTCTAAAGTGGCCATATTTCATGACAAACTTTAATTCTGCCTTTTTCTCATAACATCAAAAAAGTCCTGTTATCTTCCAGACTTTGAGTTAGAGGATCTCCTATTTCAGAGGTGTCATGCCTTGCACATTCCAAAGTGACTTTCCCATCCATCAATAACAACAGAGCAGGTGGCGAAGAAGAGCCGTGGTAAAAATGTTTAAAAATCGCCCCCGGCCTCAGCAAGAGACAAAGACTGAAACTGATTCATGGAAGTGAAAGGCAACCTCAAAGAAGAAATTACACATTCCAGCATCAAGACACTATTGGCGTTTTGTTTGAGGGGTCAAAGTTCTAGAAAACAGTCCAAACTTGTTTGCACGAGGGCCTAAGTTGTTGCCACTTAAAAAGACATGAGGAGTCCTCTGGTGTGGTGCAGTGGATCCAAATCTTGGTAAGAGAGGCTGCGTAGGTTGGCAGGGCTCACTGAGCCCACTGGGGCCTCGATCTCAGAAGAGTATGCACAAGTCTCAGAGGAGCACAGTGCCATGCTGCCAGCAAGCAAACATTCTGCACCACTGACGATGCCACCTACACTCACTAGGGATCACTTTACTTTTCCCTGGAGGGTGGAGGTGCAGCCACAAAACTGTCAGTCAGTGCTAAATCACATGTCAGACTCTTCCACACTCAAATACTTTCTTTTGATTTAAACTCAGCTCACCAGGGTGGTGGTCAATTTGCCCCTAAAGATACAATACCCTAGAAATGCACTGTTTCTTACCAAACTCAATCTCGCCAAGTCTAAGAGTGGAAAATTAAAATTAAAAAAAAAAAATACACACACAAACTTTCCAGATGAGAGGTTGCAAATTTAAATGCCTACAGGGGCCAGAAATGGGTGAAGTGGTCCCAATTGGAATCAACTGAGACAAAATGGTAAAGCTGTTCCCCATCTACGACAACGGCTCTCAGCTCCAAATGATTGTTTTCACGCGAAAGTCAGACCATTTCTCAGCAGAGTTAAAGTTGGAAATTAGGATGTGCATGTGAAATCTCCCGGCTCTAAAATGTTCACATCAAATTCACAAATAAGACACCCTAAGGGCTACACAGAACTGCGGGTGACTTTTGGTCCTGGAGAGCCAATTTGCAATCTGTGTTTCAGACATGAGCCCCAAAGACGGGGGAGGGGGCACCTTACACGTGATCAAGTCACCACCAGCAGGTTTGATACCCCTGGTTAGGGTCCAGGATCTGAAGCCAGATGCAAGAACTCAGGTAACCAGTGCCCTGGAGACCTTTCTGTTTCTACCCAGAAGATAGGGTGATTTAAACCAGGATCTGAGAAACACCCCCTCTGGAACTACTTCTTTCAGAGAGAGAGGAGGCCCAGGAGACAAACACAGTCGTCTTTCTAGGTGATGTACCATCTGCAAAGGAGCAGCAGCCACCTGCGGAGACCTCTGCAAGGCAGGGCGAGGCAGAACCTCCCTGGGTGAGATAAGGAAGGGACATGGGCAGAGAAAGGGGGAGGAACTAAGAAGGACAGGTTCTCCCAGAAACGTCCCGGGAAGACACTTTCTCCCCCAACAGAACTGACCATGCCAGGATTGCTTCAGGAGGCTGCTTTGACTCTTCCAGAGCAGGGAAGGCAGGAAGGGTAGGTGCACTTCCTTGGCATATAAGCCTCCCAGGGCCATCGGCCCAGTCACGCACACACCCCTTAAAAGGACCCTGTTGTGGTGAAGAATTCCTAGCCTGGGAGGTCACTCTGACCAACGTAATTCTTTCACTCTCTGCCTGACTCAGTAACTTCTTCTATAAAGTCTTTTTCACCCTCTCTTCCCACAAATAGCATCCCCAAAGCCCCAGAGCCTACCTTGGCACTGGAATCCCTGCTTCCCGAAGCCCCTGCAAAAGCAGAAGGAGGTGTATGTCAGGCAGCCTGGGGGGGCCGAGCCTCCAGCTAGTTCCCCACAGAGTCACCCCCCTTCCTCCCTGCCTCTGTACCCCAGGTGCAAACTCCCAGCCACAGGCCGGTGCCCAAGAGTCTTCCGCCTTTGTGGGGGTAGGTGGGAGCTCAGCTGTAACCCTCATCTCCCTTCACTCCTGCAGAAGAGAGAAGGCTGCGACCACCAGGTGGCAGGATAGTGGGGAGCGTTTCCCGGGGTAGGGGCTGAAGGCAGGCGGTAGATCTGCCCATAGATGCCCCAGCACCCTTAGTAAAAGAGAAGAGATAAAGACGCACTCCGAGAGAGGGCGAGTGACCCCGCGGCGGTGGTGTCCCCTGGGAGGGGGACTGGGGAGGAAACGATGCCCCACTACTAAAGGGACCGGGGAAGAAAGGGGCCCTCAGTGATGTGACCGAGGAGTGGAAAGGGGAACCCAGGCCCTTGGGAAGGGGCAATGGGAGATAACACAGGGCGCTGCTCGGAGGCAAAGAGGAGGGAGAAAGGATGTCCCATGCCCGCAGGGAGATAGAGAAGGACACCCAGGGCGCTGCCCTCCGGAAACAAGGGGTGGGGGGCGAGGGCTCCTCGCGCCCGGAAGCAGCCGGAGAGATAGGGAACCCCGAGTCAGAGAGCACCCGAGGCGCTGCCCTCCAGAGAAGGCACAGACCCCGAGCGCTCCTAGCCAGCTGGAGCAAAGGCGCCCGCGACGCTGCCCCTGGGCGCTCTAGAGGCGCCTGGGAGCAGGAGAGGGCAGGAGGCGCCCCGCGGAGGACCGTCTGGGACCGGGGTAGGGACAGGGCAACCGCAGGACTGTCCATCCGGGAGTCCCGGACAGCAGGGTCCGGAGCGGGGAGTCCGGGGACGCGGGGTTCCGGGGCGCGGAGGGCGCAGAGGGCGCGGAGAGCGGGTCCCCGGCGCGGCGCTGCCCTCGGGGGCCCGGAAAGGTGCCCTGAGCGCGCGCTCACCAGATGAAGTCGGTGCAGTGGCTGCAGAAGGTGGGCTGCTTGAAGAAGCGGGCGGTAAATTTGTGGTTCTTGACCTCGTGCACATTCTTCTGCCGGAGGGCGCCTTTGCGGGCGAAGCGCACGGTGCTCTCCTCGCCCTCGCTCGGCGGCGGCCCCGCAGCCGGGTCAGCCATCTTGCGCGCGGGGAGCCGGAGCCCGAGAGGTGCCGGCCCCGGGGCCCCGGGACCGCGGGCTGCGGGCCGGGGAGGAGCTGGAGGCGGCGGCCGCTGCTGCACCCGGGGCCGCGGGCGCTTCCCCTGCGCCGGCTCTGGCGGCCGCGGCGCGCGGAGCCGGGGCTGTCACTCGCCCAGCTGCTGCTGCTCGTCCAGCTGCGCTTGGCACCGCTGGCCCCAGCTGCGGGGGAGGGAGGCGGAGCCCCGGGCCAGCCCCGCCCTCCTCATTTGCATCGCGTCCAGGCCCCGCCCAGCGCCGCCAGCTGCTTTACATATCCGCGCCCGGGCTGCCGTGGGCCTCGCGGCTAAGCGTGCACAGCCGCAGCTCTGCAGCGTTGGGACCGCAGCCCGGGGTCGCCGGACCCAAGCCTCGCCCCTCACCCCACCCCGTGCTCGGCCCCCGGGGCTGCGTTCAAGAGATGTGCCCCTGGGAGGAGCGAGAGTGGAAGGACCTACGGGGCGAAGGAGAGCTGGTGGAAGGGGTGGGGCGCAGCGAATTCCACCCCGGCCTCTGCGGAGACTGGTACCCATCCACCCCCATCCATCCCATTGGTCATTCTGCACGCGTCTCCTGGAGGGATGGGCTCCCGCTGTCACTCATTCGGAAAGGCTTGTGGCAGCACACACTTACACACACATACACACACACGTTCCGCAGAGGTAGGGGAGGAGCGATCTTTATTTTATATATCTCTAACTCCACCACAAAGAAGATTCTTGGCTTTGCCTGCCCCCTGCACGTTTGGAAGAGAACTCCCTACCTTCTGTTCATCCCCTCTGCAAACCGACTCCGTTTCCCCAACTGTAACATAGGGCTAACAGTGTGGGGGGGAAGGATTTCAGTAGATCATTATTTTTCCAAATTTCGTTCATTTCTGACTCATCTTCACAAATTCTGGTCGTATTTGTGCACCCTCTGGCGGGGGGTGGGGAAAGCCTGTCTCTTTTGGTCTGAGTTTGAATAACAAGAGGTATCTATGTTATCAAAATATCTCCAGGTGCCGTCATCTGTCCTAAGCATCTTCGACTGAAGTCATCTTTTATTTGTTAAGAGAGGAAATTAATAAATGCTAGAGGAGTGTTAAAGACATTAACATCAAACCAGGACTCTCTCCTTGATGTGATCTGAAGGTAACTGAAAGGGTAATAATTGTCTACAATGTGTAATTCAATATTATTTAGCGCCCTGTTTGTGCACAAGGCCTAAACATACCCACAGCCACCATGTCCCCCACTCTGGGAACAGAGAGCTTCATTAGACCATGAGCTACTTCACTAGACCTAGGTTCTGTGAGACCAGGGGGGTTGCTCACCACCATGTCGCCCAGCACCAAGCTCAGTGCCTGACACCTCCCAAGAGCCCAGTAAATATTGGTTGATTGAGTGAGGGCATAGATGAACAAGTGAATGAATGAAGACTTAAAGGACGGCACTCCTTACCCCCACTCACACCCAGTAGGTGTTTAATAATAAATATCAAGTGATTGATGGGCGTCAGGTACTTGTGCTGTCGTATTTAGCCCCCATGACAATGCTATGTAGATCTGGTAACTTTCGTTATGGATAAGGATGGGGAGGTTCAGAGTGATTAAGATACACCCACAGTCATACCATTGCTGAATGGTGATTGGGCTGGCCTGACTACAAAGCATCCTGGTGACAAAGAGGTGAACCTGAGTAGTGGTGGATGAAGGCGGGCAGGCTGGAGTTGCACGAGTTCAGGTCCCACTATGACAATTTTGCCTGGAAGCTGCTAAGTGGTAAGTCATTATTAGGTAGCATGTCGAAAGCAAGGGCTGCAATAATAGAATGTCCCTCTCCTACATAGTAATTCAAAGGTAAGGAGGAAAAAATAGCATTCACTTTTAAGGTTGACATGTTTGGGAAACTAGATGTGCCTGTCTATTATTAGTCCTTTAAGAGGCCCCACCACCTCCCAGTGAGGCTTGGGAAAACATCCCAGGAGACATTGCTGCTTGAAGTAGTTTTCCTTTGAACTGATGAGCTGGAAGCTCACAGTCCACATCCTGCCTTTTGAATGAAGTGCCCTGGATGACTTTGGTCTGTAACAACAAACAGTACCTCATGGCGCCAGGGCCTGGGGATGCAAGGGCTGTGGATGGAGAAGAGCCACTTGGTTCTTGAAGGCATTGCACCAACTGAGGATGAGAAATGTGGTTCCCATTGGACCCAGACTCCTGTAGGTCAGGGGTCTCAAAGTGGTAGCTCCAGATGCTCTATTTTTGTTAAGATAGCCCAATGGTTTTTTTAATTATTGTTATTATTCAAGTGTCATAGAATTTTACCTAAATATCCAGATTCTGATTTATCTAGGAAAAAAAAGATATAGCTAAATGGAGCCTACATTCCTGCACTCACTCATACATTTGTTCTTTCAATCAACAAATTGCTTATTAAGCACCCACTAGGTGCTGTTCCAGATACTGTTAAACAAACCAGACAGAGGTCCCTGCCCACATGGAGCTTATAGTCTAATGGGGAAGGGACAGTAATAACCTAACCAACTAATGAATCCATACCAGGTGGGGTATAATAGAATGTTCGTAAAGAAAAATAAAGCATTATTATAAAGACCATAGGTAAAGCCTTTATAATATGGGGACATCTGAGCAAGGCCTGAATAAAGTCAGAGGGTGAGCCAGGGGACTATCGAGAGTTTCCAGACAGAGAAAACAGCAAATGCAAAGAGCCTGGGGGAGGATCATGCTTGGTATATTGGAGAAACAGCGAGAAGGCCTCAGTGGTTGGATGAACAGAGAGGATAAAGGACTTATGAGATGAGGTCAGGGAGGTAGCACGGCCCCAAAGGGCTTTGTAAATGTGATAAGGAGTTTGGATTTCACTCCAGTGAATGGAAGCCATTGGAGGGTTGGAAGCTGAGGAGTAGCCTGATATGACTTATGGGGTTTTCTTTTTAAAAGCTTACCCTAGCTACTATGTGGAAATTAGAGGAGAAAGGGTGGAGGCAGGAATAGCAGTGAATAGGTCAAATAAGCAGATCAGGCAAGAGATTAGGGCAACATGGCATAGTGCCACCTGGTGCTGCAGGGCAGCGGCTCTCGTGTCACCAGAGCCCCCCAGGCCTGCTCTGTTCATGAAGGAGTGAATGCTGGTCACTCGAAAGATTTCAGAGACAGTGAGATGGTAGGTTGCTCTGGCTGGGAGTGGAGTCCAAGGTCCCTTTGCTCCAGACCTGTGGCTGCCATAAAAAATCATAACAAAACAGGGTGGCTAGAAATAACAAAAATTTATTCTCTCATCATTCTAGTGGCCAGAAACCATAAATCAAGGTGTCAGCAGGGCCACATTCCCTCTGGAAGTTTCAGAGGGGAACGCTTCCTTGCCTCTTGTGGCCTCTGGAGGCCATCAGCATTCCTTGGCTTCCCTGGCTTGTCGCCACATCACTCCCATCCTCCTCTGTCTTTACATAACCCTCTCCTCTGCGTGCCTATCTTCACCCCTTCTGTTTGTCTAATATCACCTGTATATCTCTTTTTTATTTTTTTTTCAAGATGGAGTTTTACTCTTGTTGCCTAGGCTGGAGTACAATGGCATGGTCTCGGCTCACTGCAATCTCCGCCTCCCAGGTTCAAGTGATTTTCCTGCCTCAGCCTCCGCAGTAGCTGGGATTACAGGTACCCGCCACCACGCCTGGCTAATCTTTGTGTTTTTAGTAGAAACAGGGTTTCACCATGTTGGCCAGGCTGGTCTCAAACTCCTGACCTCCGGTGATCTGCCCGCCTTCAGCCTCCCAAGTGCTAGGATTACAGGTGTGAGCCACCTCACTGGCCCTATCCCTTAATTATCTCTTATATGGACACTGGTCCTTGGATTTAGGGCTCCCCTGGATAATCCGAGATGATCTCTTCATCTTAGAATCCTTAATACAGTTACATCTGCAAAGACCCCTTTGCCAAATAAAATAACATTCACAGGTTCCAGGAATTATAACATGGGTATACCTTCATGCAGGCTACCATTTAAATGACTACAGTGATAACCCTGGGCAAGTCACTTACTTCCTCCTTCTGTGTCTCATTTTCCTCTTCTCTAAGGAAGGACAAGGATGGAGTAGTTTGTCTCTCAACCCCTTTATTCTTTTGTTTTTTGTTTTGTTTGGTTTTGGTTTTCTTTGAGATGGAGTCTTGCTCTGTCACCCAGGCTGGAGTGCAGTGGTACGACATCGGCTTACTGCAACTACCACCTCCCAGGTTCAAACTATTCTCCTGCCTCAGCCTCCCAAGTAGCTAGGATTACAGGTATGTGCCACCACACACAGCTAATTTTTGTATTTTCAGTAGAGACAGTGTTTCACCATGTTGGCCAGGCTGTTCTCAAACTCCTGACTTCAGGTGATCCACCCGCGTCAGCCTCCCAAAGTGCTGGGATTACAGGCATGAGCCACCGTGCCCGGCCTCAATCCCTTTGTTCTAAGGATGCACTCTTCAACACAGTTGTCACAGTACCCACATGTGGCTGCTGAGCATTTGAAATGTGGCTAGTCTGAATTGAGATATGATTTCAAACATAAAAATATACACTAAATTTCAAGCATGCAGTATGAAAAATAATGTAAAATACCTCATAAATAATTTTTATCAGCCTAGCATGGTGGTACATACCTATAGTCCTATCTACCTGGGAGGCTGAGGCAAGAGGATTGCTTGAGCCTAGGAGATTGAGGCTGCAGTGAGCCATGATCACAGCACTGTACTCCAGCCTGGGTGACACAGCAAAACCCTGTCTCCAAATAATTATAATTATAATAATGATTACTATTATGATCTTTATTGCATATTGAAATAACATTTCTGATCTATTTGGATAATCAAATTTCTGTCTCAAATTAATTTCACCTTTTCTATTTGTTTATATTTTTTGTAATGTACCTGCTGGAAAATGTGAAATTATTTATGTGGCCTGCATTATATGTACTTGGGCAGCTCTGTTCTAAAGAATAGATTTAAAATTATATCAAGTAACCTAATAAAAACAACTGGATACTATAAAGGAAAGTTCATCTCTATTCCATGTGGCATCAGCAGTGGTGCTTGACTGGAAGCTGAAGTGTCCACTTTGAAGATTCTCATTCATGTGGCTAATAAGTTGGTGCGAGCTGTCAGTTGAAAGTTCACCCAAGGCTTTGGCCAAGGGTGTCGGTTCCTCTTCATATGGGCCTCTCCACTGGCTGCCTGGAATTCTTCCTAGCATGGTAGCTGAATCCCAGAGTGAGAGTTCCAAAAGACAGGAAGTGGAGAATGAGAGTTTCTTAAGATCTGACCCACAAACTGGCACAGTATCATTTCCGATACATGCCATTGATCAGGCAGACAGAGAGTCCATATTCAAGAAGAGACCCCATTTCTCAGTGGAAAGAATGTCAAAGAATTTGAGGACCACACGTAAGGAACTCAAATATTTGTTGAATTAATAAAATGTCACAATTCCTATCTGACATATGAGGAAATAGACACTTGAAAAGTTAAGCAGGCCGGGCGTGGTGGCTCAAGCCTGTAATCCCAGCACTTTGGGAGGCCGAGGTGGGTGGATCACGAGGTCAGGAGATCGAGACCATCCTGGCTAACACGGTGAAACCCCGTCTCTACTAAAAAATACAAAAAACTAGCCGGGCAAGGTGGCGGGCGCCTGTAGTCCCAGCTACTCGGGAGGCTGAGGCAGGAGAATGGCGTGAACCTGGGAGGCGGAGCTTGCACTGAGCTGAGGTCCGGCCACTGCACTCCAGCCCGGGCAACAGAGCGAGACTCCGTCTCAAAAAAAAAAAAGAAAAGTTAAGCAACTCTCAAGTTCACTTAGAACTGTTACTAATTGTAACTAAAATCCTATAATGAGAAACAAGAAAGGGCCAGGCGTGGTGGAGGCTCATGCTGCCACTTTCAGAAGCCAAGGTGGGAAGGCTACTTGAGTCTAGGAGTCTGAGACCAGTCAAGGCAATATAGCAAGACCCCATTTCTACAAAAACTTTTTTTTTAATTAGCCTGACAGGTAGTCCACACTTGCAGTCCCAGCTACTCAGGAGGCTGAGGCAGGAGGATCGTTTGAACCTGAGAGTTGGGGGTTGCAGTGAGCCATGATTGTGCCACCACACTCCAGTTTGGATGACAGAGTGAGACCTTATCTCAAAAAAGAAAGAGAGGAAGAGACACAGGGGAGAAAAAAAGAAAGAGATAGAGGGGAAGGAAGGCAGGAAGGCAGGAAGGGAGGGAGGGAGGGAGGAAGGGAGGGGAGTATGGTCCATTCAAAGGGAAAAAATAAACCAACAGAAACTGTCCCAGAGAATGATCAGAAGGTGAGCCTACTAGACAATGGCTTTAAAGCAACTATCTTGAAGATGCTCAAAGAACTAAAGGAAGACATGGAGAAAGAAAAAAAAATGCATAAACATAATGGAAATATCAATAAAAAAATAGAAAACCCAAAAAGAAATTCTAGAGGTGAAAAAACAATAAATGAAATGAAAAAAATCACTAAATAGATTAAAAGGCAGATTTAAGCAAGCAGAAAAAAAGAATTCACAAATTTAAATACAGGACAGTTGAGATTATTGAGTCTGAAGAACATAAAGAGAAATGATTGAAAAAAGCGAACAAAGCCTGAAACACTTGTGGGACACCATCAAGCAAACCAACAATGTACCATGGGAGTTTCAGAAGGAGAATAGAAAGAGAAAGAAAAATTATTTGAGAGTTTATTTGAAGAAATAATGGCCAGAAGCTCCCCAAGTTTGATAAAAGACATGAATATAAACATCCAAGAAGCTCAACAAACTTCAAGTAGGATTAACTCAAAAAGACCCACACCAAGACATTATAATCAGACTGTCTGAAACCAAAGACAAAAAGAGAATCTTGAAAGCAGTGAGAGAGAAGTGACTCATCACATACAAGAGATCCTCAATAAGATTATCTGCAGATTTCTTATCAGAACTTCAGCAGTTAGAAGGTAGTGGGCTGATATATTCAAAATGCTAAAAGAAAAAAATAATCAACCCAAAATCCTATACCTGTCAAAAATGTGCTTCAAAAGTGAGAGAAATTAAGACATTCCCACATAAACAAAAGCTGAGTTTGTCACCACTAGAACTGCCATGCAAGAAATACTAAAGGAAGTCCAGCTGGTTTAAATGAAAGTGCACTGGACAGTGTCTTGAAGCAATGTGAAGAAATAAATATTTCAATAAAGTAAATACATGGGCAATTATAAAAGCTAATATTATCATAAAATCCACTTTCTGTTTTGTACATGATTTAAGGGACTAATGCATTATTTAAAATTACTAGTTTATGTTTTTGGGTGCACAATGTATAAAGATGTAATTTTATGACATTAATAACTGAAAAGGATGGGGACAGAGGTATTAAAAGCAGAGATTTTGTATGTTATTAAAGTTAAGTTGGTATAAATTCAAATTAGAATATTCTAATTTTAGGATGTTAAATTTAATCCTCATGGTAACAACATGGAAAATAATCATAGAACATACACAAAAGGGAATTAAACTATTTCACTGCAAAAAAAAAAAAAAAAAATCAGCTAACCAGCTAACCACAAAATAAGATAGCAATGCAGGAAATGAAGAACAAGAAAAGCTGTAAGGTATACAAAAAACAAATAGCAAAGTGAGAAAAGTAAGTTCCTCATTCTCAGTAATTACTTTAAATGTAAATGGATTAAACTCTCAAATCAAAAGACAGAGATTGGCAGAATAGATTTTCAAAAATGTGACCTAACTATATGCTGTCTACAACAAGAGAACTCACCTTAGGCCAGGTGTGATGGCTCACACCTGTAATCCCAGCACTTTGGGAGGCCAAGGCAGGCAGATCACCTGAGGTCAGAAGTTCAAGACCAGGCTAGCTAACATAGTGAAACCTCGTTCTACTAAAAACACACACAAAAAAACTGGCCAGGCGTGGTGGGGAGCACTATAATCCCAGCTACTACTGAGGTTGAGGCAGGAGAATCACTTGAGCCTGGTAGGTGGACTTTGCAGTGAGCCGAAATCAAGCCACTGCACTTCAGCCTGGGTGACAAAGCAAGACTCCATCTCAAAAACTAAATAAATAAATAAAAAATAAAGAGAACCTACTTCAGATCCAAAGACACAAGTAGGTTGAAATTTTAAAATGTGAAAGGAGGGTCTGAAAGATATATTTGTACCCATGTTGACATCAGCATTAGTCACAGTAGCTAAAACATGAACAGATAAACAAAATGTAGCACATACATACACTGAAATATTATTCAGCCTCAAAAAGAAGAAAATTCTGACACATGCTACAACATGTATGAACCTTGAGAACACTATGCTAAGTGAAAGGAGTCAGTCATAAAAAGACAAATACTGTATGATTTCTCTTATATGATATTGTTTGAATGTGCCTCCCCCCGGCCCACGCAGATTTCATGTGTTGGACAGTCAATCCCCACTGTGGTAGTATTAATAGGTGAGGCTCTTAAGTGATGATTGGATCATGATGTGGTCTGCCTTCATGAATGAATTAATGGGTTAATAAATTAATGTCTTATAATGGGAGGGGAATGGGTGGCTTTATAAGAAGAGGAAGAGAGATCTGAATAAGTACATTAGCATGGTCAGCCCCCTCACCATATAATACCCTGAGCTACCTCTGCAATCTTCAGAGAGTCCTCACCAACAAGAAGGTTCTCACCAGATGTGACCCCTCAACCTTAGACTTCTCAGCCTTCATAACTGTAAGAAATAAATTCCTTTTCTTTCTATTACCCTGGTTGAGGTATTCTGTTATAAGCAACAGAAAATGGATTAATACATATGAGGTACCTAGAGTAGTCAAAATCACAGAGACAGAAAGTAGAATGGTGGTTGCTGGGGGCTGGGAGCAGGAAGAAATGGAAGATTATTGTTTAACGGGTATAGTGTCAGCTTTGCAAGATGAAAAGCGTTCCGGAGATGGATGCTGGTGATGGTGTCACAACAACATGAATGCACTTAACATCACTGAACTATACTTTAAAATAGCTAAGATGGGCCGGGCACGGCGGCTCATGCCTGTAATCCTAGCACTTTGGGAGGCCGAGGCAGGCAGATCACTTGAGGCCAGGAGTTCGTGACCAGCCGGGCCAACATGATGAAACCCTGTCTCTACTAAAAACACAAAAATTAGACAGGTGTGCTGGCATGTGCCTGTAATCCTAGCTATTCAGGAGGCTGAGGCAGAAGAATCATTTGAACCCGGGAGGCGGAGGTTACAGTGAGCCAAGATTGAGCCACTGCCCTACAGTGGCTCGAGATGGAGCCACTCACCCAGGCTGGAGTGCAGTAGTGCAACCTCACTTCACTGCAACCTCCACCTCCAGGGTTCAAGCAATTCTCTTGTCTCGGCCTCCTGTGTAACTGGAATTACAGGTGCTCACCACCATGCCCAGCTAATTTTTTAATTTTTAGTAGAGATGGGGTTTCACCGTGTTGGCCAGCCTGGTCTCGAACTCCTGACCTCAGGGGATCCACCTGCCTTGACCTCCCAAAATGCTGGTATTACAAGAGTGAGCCGCTGTGCCCAGCAGCTGGCTACCTTCTCTAAAACACTTTTTTGTTGTAGTATAACCTCTATGCAATAAGCTGTACCTGCAACAGACTATGTTTTTTATAAGTGTGTATACCCACATAACTTCCACCAGATCAACATACAGGAAAGTTCTAGTACCCCAGAAACTCTCCTGTACCTTTTCCCAGGAAATACTACCTCAAAAGGGAGCCACTGTCTGACTGTCATCATCATAGATTAGGTTTTGTTATTGTTGTTAGAATCTTTTAAATTGTGGTATAAATATATAACATAACATTTACCATCTTAGCTTTTTTAAGTTTGCAGTTCAGTAGTGTTATGTACATTCATGTTGTTGTGTAACCAATCTGCAGAACTCTTTTCATCTTGCAAAACTGAAACTCTCTACCCATTAAACAACTCTCCATTTCCTCTGCCCCAAGCTCCTGGCAATCACCATTTTACTTTCTGTCTCTATGAATTTGACTACTCCAGGTACCTCATAAATGTAGACTCATACAGTGTTTGTCTTTCTGTAATTTCACGTAGCATAATGACCTCAAGGTTCATTCATGTCCTGTCGTGTGTCAGCATTTCTTTCCTTTTTAAGGTTGAGATGGTAGATTAGTTTTGCCTGTTCTTGAATTTCATATAAATAAAATCATACAGTTTCTGGATTCTTTCACTCGACATAATGTCTGTAAGATTCATCCATGCTTTTGTGTGTATCTGTGTTCATTCTTTTGTATTGCTGGGCATGAATATATCACAATGTAGTTATCCATTAAATGTTGATAGTTATTTGGTTGTTTCCAGTTTGGGACTACTTTGGAAAACCCTACCATAAACATCCTTGTACATGTCTTTTTGTGGATATACATGCCTATATCTCTTAGGAATACACCCAGAAGTAGAATTACTAAAATTTAAGTCCTTTAGACTGACTCTGAACAGTTGGATCTGTGATGCCACGTGGTCTGTATCTACTCCACTCCCTTAGCTAAGTTCCCCTTCAGAAAGGAGACTTTGTCTTCCTCTTCCCTTGAAGAGCCTCTAGTACCTAGGTGGGTTCTCAGAGCACAGTAACAAACAGGAACTTGAACAGGAAGTAATCATGGGTAAAACACTGCATAATAAGGAACACAGCACAACTGAACCCAGTATTCAGGTCAGGAAAAGTTCTTGTTTGGTTTACTAAATTCTAGAACGGGAAACTGAAAAAAATGAAGGTATGAGGGCACAAACAAAGAGGTCAGACATCCAGACTGAAGCATCGTTCCCATCACAGTCGTCTGGTCCTCCCAGCAGTAATAGTACAGTAATGGGGCTCAGATTCAAGGGCAGACTTCAGATGATAAAATGCAGCTCCATAACCCTCTTCATTCAGGGAGGCAGGGGAGGAGAGTCAGAGGCCTGCTCATTAAGTATTAGAGAGGTGCTAAAAACCTATTAGCACCGATCTGACACTTTCTCCTTGATGGTTTTAGAGTAACTGAAAGCAAGTTAAATAAGGAAGGACTCTCATTGTGAGATTCAGTGGGACTTGACGCCACGTTAAAGTAATACTAAAAGTCATTGCAGGAACCCTATTTGGGAAGGAGGATGCTAAGGGGTGACTGAGTCCAAATAGGAATGCTTTCTCTTTCTCTTTCCTTCCATGATGCTGTCTGGAAAGGAGGAACTGCAAATGCCTTCTGCATAGACAGCCTGAATTGGGCAGGCTAGACAGCTCTGCCTACCCTTCCCCACATGGTGTTCCTCAGCAGGGCCAGAACTGGAGTAAGGAGAGAAAAATGCTCGCCCTGAATGTAAAATTAAAGGGACGCCAAGAAATCAGTAAGCAAGGCCAGGCGTGGTGGCTCACGCCCATAATCCCAGCACTTTGGGAGGCCAAGGTGAGTGGATCACTTAAGGTCAGGAGTTCGAGACCAGCCTGGCCAACATGATGAAACCCTGTCTCTACTAAAAATACAAAAATTAGCCGAGTGTGGTGGAATATGCCTGTCATCCCAGCTACTTGGGAGGCTGAGGCAAGAGAATCACTTGAACTCACGATGTGGAGGTTGCAGTGAGCTGAGATCGTGCCCCTGCACTCCAGCCTGAGTGACAGAGACTCCATCTCAAAAAGGAAAACAAATCAATAAGCAAGATAAACAACATTTAATGCTATATTTTAAAAAACCAAAACTAATGCAAAAAATCCATGATGAGGGAAATAACAACTTTTCAAATAAATATAGGTTATAACGGGCAGAATTAGGGTGAGGCCAAGTCATGTAAGTGCAGAGTAGCTCCACTAAGAAGTTAAGATTAAATTAGCTAATGCATGTGACATGCTTAGAACAAGCCCTCAATGTGTTTTAATTATTAGTGTTATTGTTACTACTAATACTACTACTACTGCTACTACTATTACAGCTACTACTATTACTACTACCACTATTTTTGCTGCAGAAAAGAGATAGTTGTTTTATGACCAGGTGGAGTGGAGGTCTGCTGTTCCCATCCTTGCCTGTAAGAAGTTTTTCCTGATTCCTAGGGTTTAAATTGGGTGTTCCTTCCCTGTGATCCTTTGGCATCCTGAATTGGCCTGCACTAACACAGCATTGTGTTGTCTGTTTACTTGGCCATTGTCTTCATCAACTCAGGCCACCAGAACAAAATATCATAGATTCGGTAGCTTGAAAAACAGACATTTATTTCTCACAGTTCTGGAGGCTGGGAAGTCCAAGTTCAAGGTGCCATGAGATCCAGAGTCTGATGAGGGCTCCCTTCCCCTCCTGCAGACAGCAACCTTCTCAATTTATCTTCACAAGATGGAAAAAGAGAGTTCTGGTCTCTTCCTCTTCTTAGAATGACGTTAATCCCATCAGGAAGACCACAGTCTCATGATCTCCTCTAAACCTAATTATCTCTCAAGGACCTCACCTCCAAATACCATCACACAGGCCTTAGGGCTTCAACACATGAATTTAGGGGAAACACAAATACTTAATCCATCACATTCATCTCCCTGGGTAGCTTAGGACCTCTGTGAAGGCAGACATAGTCCTATTTTGCTTACCAATTTATCCTTCCCTGGGCCAAACACAGCGCCTCACACGAAATAGCTACTGGAACTATATTTATTCTCTTAGATCAGTGTGAATCGGTGTCCACACATCTCTCCTCTAACCTTCTTCACAAGGATGCACTAAATTGATTGGTGAGAGAAGTGGAGTGGCAACTGTTAACATACTTGTCAACTCTCCTATTTAGTCTGAAGTTATATAATAACAAAATTATCATTATTTATTTCAGTGCTAACATTTACTGAGGACTTCATATGTGCTAAGCATTGTATTAACCTTTTTCAATGTATCAACTCATTTAATCCTCATGATAATCATATAGGTAGGTGATATCACTATACCCTTTTAAAGATGAAGAAACTGAGGCACAGAGGAGTCAAGTGTGTGCCCAAGGTCACTCAGTTACCAGCGTAGGACAGCTGTGCTCCATCCACCCCCCTCTGACTCCCGAATCTATGCTCCTGAGTATTGAATTAGACAGGGCTCCCAGGCTAACAGAACCCTGCCGCCCACATCTGTGAAAAGATGCCAGCTCTATTACCCCTCCACCCCCAGGCAATCTTTACTTACTCCCTCTTACAACAAGAGCTTGCCAACGGCGAGAACAGATGAGAAGGAGAAAATAGGTTCTGTCATTTGCCTAAAAGGCCACCTGATCCCTTCAGGTTAAAAAGAAATCTTTAATACAACATCTCTCTCTGTCCTGGAATTCTTTTCTATGCTTGGCTGGTCAGCTTAATCTTCAACTGGCCAAGCACAATGCCCATCCATAATACTGCTTCCAGATGTAGTGTGACCTGGAGAGGGGAGGTTTCAACAAGCAACCACAGCGCCAAATGTAGAAAGCACAAACTACTCAGTTAAAGGGATACTTACCACACACTTTCTCTGCTTTTGGATTTTCATTGGTACATTCCAGGTTTGGGTGTTTTTTTTTAAACAAATGTCAAGGTATAAGCATAGTATGTTTTCTTCCACTGTGCTAGCCCCGAATTATTTTTGTCTTGTCTTGTATTGTCTTTTTCTTAGACAGGGTCTCACGCTGTCTGCCAGCTAAACTGTGATTATGGCTCACTGCAGCCTCTACCTCCTGGACTCAAGTGATCCTCCCACCTCAGCCTCCTGAATAGTTAGGACTACAGGCACACTCCACTACACCCTGGCTCACTTTTTTCTTTTCTTTTCCTTTTTCTTTTTTATTTTATTTTATTTTATTTGTTGAGACCGAGTCTCACTCTGTCACCCAGGCTGGAGTGCAGTGGCACGATCTCGGCTCACGGCAACCTCTGCCTCCCAGGTTCAAGCGATACTCCTGCCTCAGCCTCCCGAGTAGCTGGGACTACAGGCGCATGCCACCAAGCTCAGCTAATTTTTTGTATTTTTAGTAGAGATGGGGTTTCACCGTGTTAGCCAGGATGGTCTCGATCTCCTGACCTCGTGATCCGCCCACCTCGGCCTCCCAAAGTGCTGGGATTACAGGCATGAGTCACCACACCTGGCCCGTTTTTTCTATTTTTTTGTAGAGAGAGGTTCTCATTTTATTGCCCAAGCTGGTCACAAACTCTTGGGCTCAAGCCATCCTCCCACCTCGGGCACCCAAAGTGCTAGGACTGCAGATGTGAGCCACCATGCCTGACCTGCCCCGAATTCTTTAGACAATTGGATAGAATAGAATTACTTAATATTTGAATTCACTTTAAAATATGACATTTTACTTGCATTCATTTTTAGAACAGTTAATATGCTCATTTTTTAAAAGCTAAAATAATATAAAAAGGTTTTCATTGAGAGAAGTATCTCCCATCCTAGCCTTTCTCTTCACCCCCTAGAGAAAATCATGTTTATTAGTTTATTGTTTCTTATTCATCTTTCCATACTTCCTTTATTAAATTTACTTATTTAAATATTTTTTAAAATCAATGCTGTATCTATTCTGATATATTCTTTTTTTCCTCTTTTCTTATAGAAAAAAAAGTATCTCACTATATATAATATTCTGCACTTTATTTTTTCACCTAACAATCTTTCTGGGTTGGGTGCAGTGGCTCACACCTGTAATCCCCACACTTTGGGAGGCTGAGGCAGGAGGATTGCTTAAGCTCAGGAGTTCAAGACCAGCCTTAACAACGTAGTGAGACCTCATCACTACAAAAAAAAAAAATGGGCCGGGCGCGGTGGCTCAAGCCTGTAATCCCAGCACTTTGGGAGGCCAAGACGGGCGGATCACGAGGTCAGGAGATCGAGACCATCCTGGCTAACACGGTGAAACCCCATCTCTACTAAAAAATACAAAAAACTAGCCGGGTAAGGTGGTGGGCGCCTGTAGTCCCAGCTACTCAGGAGGCTGAGGCAGGAGAATGGCATAAACCCGGGAGGCGGAGCTTGCAGTGAGCTGAGATCCGGCCACTGCACTCCAGCCTGGGTGACAGAGCGAGACTCCGTCTCAAAAAAAAAAAAAAAAAAAAAATGTTAAAATTAGCTGGATGTGGTGGCATATGCCTATAGTCCTGGCTAGTCAGGAGGCTGAGGTGAGAGAATCACTTGAGCCTGGGAGTTTGAGGCTGCAGTTTGCTATGATTGCACCACTGCACTCCAACCTGGGTAACAGAGTGAGACGCTGTCTCTACAAATCAAATCAAATAAACAAAAGAAAAACAAAAACTCACAACTTTTCTGGAGTTCTTTCTATATCAGAACACAGAGAACTTCATTAATTATTACAGCTGTATCATATTCTGTATAACTGTTAGTTTAACCAGTCCCTCATCGGTAAAAACTTGGGTCATCTCCAAACTTTTGCTGTTGCAAATGATGCTGCAACAGATGACTTAGCACATACATCAACTCCTCCCCACAGCAGTGCCTCTGTCGAATAAATTCCCAGAACTAGGGATTACTAGGTCAAAGGGTAAGTGCATTTTCAAGGCTGATAGATGTCCCCAGCTTGCCCTCTACAGAGGCTATGGCCTTTTGTACTCATCCTACTCAGGATGACAATGCCAGTTCCCCCGACAGCTGTACGCACTACATTGTTATGCTTTTCTATTTTGGCCAATCTGATAAGTGATAAATGGTCTCTTGGTGGAATTTTAATTTTCATTTATCTTATTATGAATGAGGTTGAGCATCTCTTCATAAGAACGGCACATTAAAAACACTTTCATTGTGAGTGACAGAAGCTCATTAGGGCTAACTCAAGCAAATGAAGGGGAAATTACTATAAGAATTAAGAGGTATCTCATGGAGCCAAGAGCAGCAACCCCCAGACCCCCAGATCTAGAAAACAAAAAATGTTAATTGGATTTATCTCTCTCTCCTCTCGTCTACTCTTCTCTTTCTAAACGGGGAAATACCTCCTTTCTGAGTGTAGGAGTGTGTGCCTCCCTACATCCCCCCAGTGTACGTGACACAATCTCCACCCCCGACATATGCTCCCACATAGTCTCAACTCCAAATTCCCAGAGAGAGACTCTAATTGATTAATCTTTCTTCCACAGTGCATTCCTAGTCCAATTAGCCATACTGGGAGGTGGGAGAACAATAAGAATCAGAAAATACAATTGCTGCCCCCCGATAATGCAATGCCAACAGGAAACCAAGGACCCCTTCACAGACCATCCCTTCTCCCAGTGCAGTTCTCCCAAAAAGACAGAGGGCTCCTATGTTTTTGCAAAGCCCCATGTAAAGGATAGTCTACTCTTCTTTATATGGCCCCAGTGCTTTTCCAAGCTAATCATAGTAATTTCGTGCCTTTTGCTAGTAATGGGTTTAGAAATAGATCTGTGATTCAGTTCTAGCTAATGATACATAAGGAAACATTCCTCACAGCTAAAAATAGATACAGTGTCAAGACAGCCACTCTTCTGTTACTGTATGTTGTTGTGTCTGTGTGTGATTCTATCAATTAGCTTTCGCTACATTAAAAACCACCCTACAGTGGGGTGTGGTGGCTCACGCCTGTAATCCCAGCACTTTGGGAGGCCAAGGCAGGTGGATCACCTGAGGTCAGGAGTTCGAGAACAGCCTGGTCAACATGGCGAAACCCTGTCTCTAATAAAAATACAAAAATTAGCTGGGCATGGTGGCACGCGCCTCACCTGTAATCCCAGCTACTCGAGAGGCTGAGGCAAGAGAATTGCCTAAACTCAGGAGAATCACGGAGGTTGCAGTGAGCCGAGATCATGCCATTGCACTCCAGCCTGGGCGATAGAGTGACTCTATCTCAAAACAACAAAAAACCCCTAGGCCAATTGCAGTAGTTCACATCTGTAATCTCAGCACTTTGGGAGGTCGAGTGGGAGGATCATTTAAGGCCAAGAGTTCAAAACCAGCCTGAGCCACATAACGAGACTCTCTCTCTACAAAAATAAAAATAAAAATTAGCCAGGCACAGTGGCGAATGCCTGTAGTCCAGCTAATTGGAAAGCTGGGACAGGAGGGTCCCTTGAGCACAGGAGTTCCAGGCTGCGGTAAGCTATGATTGTGCCACTGCACTCCAGCCTAGGTGACAGAGCAATATCCTGTCTCAAAAAGAAAAAGAAAAAAAACACACAGACAAATTTAGCGACAATACACAAGCACTTATTATTTCTCATGATTTTGTAGGTTGGCCAGCTGGTTCTGATCTGAGCTAGCTCAGCTAGGACTACATGGTCTAGGATGGCTTCATTCAATGTCTAACACTTCACAAGCTGTTTGATCTACAAGGGATAGCTGAGGATGGCTCATCTTGACTACATCAGGAACCTAGCCCCAGGCTTCCTAACATGGTATCTCAGGTTCTCAAAGTACAGTAAGAGGGTCGGGTGGGAGTGGGGGGAAGAACTTTTCCTTTATTTTTTTTTTTTTTGAGACAGAATTTCTCCCTTGTTGCCCAGGCTGGAGTGCAATTCTCAGCTCACCACAATCTCCGCCTCCCGGGTTCAAGCGATTCTCCTGCTTCAGCCTCCGGAGTAGCTGGGATTACAGGTGCACACCATCGTGCCTGGCTAATTTTTTGTGTTTTTAGTAGAACGAGGTTTCACCATGTTGGCCAGCCTGATCTGCCTGCCTTGGCCTCTCAAAGTGCTGGGATTATAGGCATGAGCCATCGCGCCAGGAGTTTTGTTGTTGTTGTTGTTGTTGTTGTTGGGATTTTTTTTTTCTTTTTTTGAGACAAAGTCTCACTCTGTCCTTCAGGCTGGAGTGCAGTGGTGCAATCTCAGCCCACTGCAACCTCCACCTCCCAGGTTCAAGTGATTCTCCTGCCTCAGCCTCCTGAGTAGCTGGGATTACAGGCATGTGCCATCATGCCCTGTTAACTTTTCTATTTTTAGTAAAGGAGGGGTTTCACCATGTTGGCCAAACTGGTCTCGATCTACCGACCTCAGGTGATCTGCCCGCCTCAGCCTCCCAAAGTGCTGGGATTTCAGGCATGAGCCACCGTGCCCGGCCCAAGCACTTTTCAAGTATCTTCATGCATCACATTTGCTGTTGTCCCATTGGACAATGCAAGCCACGTGACTAAGCCTAGTAAGGTGGAGAAATAGATCATATTTCTTTATGGGAGGAGATAAAACGTAGTGCAGCAATTTTTGCAGTCTATCATGGTGACCTCTAGAACTCTGCTATCTTGGGACTATGAAGGGTACTAGTCTGAGGATGGCAGAAGATGGGAAGGATTCTCTATGATGACATTGAACCACTGAATTTACTAGCCCTGAAGAGGTGCTACCTTGGAAGTTTTTGTTATGTGAGCTGATTAATTTTCCTTTCTGTTTAAGACAGTTGAAATGGTATTAATTGATGTACATTATTTTTGTGTATCAATTAAGATGTTACAAGGGAAGTCAGTTCCCAGATTATAAAAGGTGGTTCACCCACTGCCAGACATTCCAAATTGCTGAATATTTGTTGTTGTTGTTGCTGTTGCTGTTGTTGTTACAGACAGTCTTGCTGTCACCCAGGTTGGAGTGCAATGGCATGATCTTGACTCACTGCAACCTCCAGTTCCTGGGCTCAAGCCATCCTCCCACCTCAGTCGATTGAGTAGTTGGGACTTCAGTGCACACCACCATGCCCAGCTAATTCTTGTGTTTTTTTGTAGAGAAGGGGTTTCACCATGTTGCCCAGGTTGGTCTCGAACTCTTGAGCTCAAGTAATCCACCTGCCTCAGCCTCCCAAAGTGCTGGGATTACAGGCATGAGTCACTGCGCCCAGCCTAGCTGAAGACTTTTCAAGTTTCTGTGAAGGAGTCCAGGCTGACTGCATGCCTAATATGAGCCAAATTTGAGGGATGGTTACCCAAAAATCATATGCAAATTTATATATCCTTAAATTACATAGAGTCCAGAAGATGAGAAGCAAAGTCCAGTTCTGAGGTCCAAAATTCCAAATACACACATACATAGAAAGCATAAAACAGACAATATGTGAAACAGATGTAGGCGTAGATGATATAATTTAAGTGATGATGCTCATCATGGCCTCTGCTGTGTAGTAGAAAATACCTCATGTTACAATCCCAATAAACAGAAGAGAGAGAGAGAGAGAGAAATATTAGAAAAAAGGTTTTATTTAATGCCAAATACGGCAAAGAGGATAAGTACAAAAAGGGCTCAAAAGAGACCATAAAATTGTTGTCACCAGTCACCATACCAAGGACAGTTTCAGTGCCGTGACATGAAAAGCAGACTATGAGGAATTGAAGAGTAAACTCAAGAAGGATGAATAATAAATATAGAATATCATATTATCTTGGACTCTTGATTATGCGCCTCATAATCCCACCTTAAACTGCTTGGTTTGAGGGTGTAGATTTAACAGCTCTTTTAACTGAAACTCAAAGAGTATCTAGCGTCAGACGTACTTGGATTCAGAGGTTTGAACTAGAGTCACTCCATATTATCTGTGGGGAACTTGTTCCGGGACCCTCTCAGATACCAGAATCTGACGATGCTCAAAACTGTTATACAAAATGATGTAATATTTGCATATAACCAATGAACATAATTTTATATACTTTGAAGCCTCTGTAGATTACTTATATACCTAATATAATGTAAAAGATATGTAAATAGCTGTTATACTGTATTGGTTTTTTGTTTGTGTTTTTGCTTTTTGAGACTGGGTCTCACTCTGCCACCCAGGCTGGAGTGCAGAGGTGCAATCATAGCTCACTGCTCGACCTCCTAGGCTGAAGTGATCCTCTCACATCAGTCTTCTGAGTAGCTAAGACTACAAGCACACACTACCATGCCTGGCTAAATTTTTTGTTTTTCTTTTGTAGAGATGAGGTCTCTCTATATTGCCCAGGCTTGTCTCAAACTCCTGGTCTCATGATCCTTCCACCTCAGCTTCCCAACATGCTGAGATTATAAGTGTGAGCCAGCATTCTCAGCCCTGTTTTTTAATATTTTTGGCCTGCAATTGGTTGAATCCAAGGATGCAGAATCCTCAGATATGGAGAACCCACTGTACATAATGGAAACTCTGTCTTTCTCTGCATTTCTTGGTTCCACTTGCCTTCCTCTCAGAAAGTCTCCTTCCACATGGACCCCAGGCATGGTGGCTCACGCCTGTAATTCCAGCACTTTAGGAGGCCGAGGTGGGTGGATCACTTGAGGTCAGGAGTTCGAGACCAGCCTGGCCAACCTGGTGAAATCTCGTCTCTCATAAAAATACAAAAATTGTAGGCCGGGCGCGGTGGCTCAAGCCTGTAATCCCAGCACTTCGGGAGGCCGAGACGGGTGGATCACGAGGTCAGGAGATCGAGACCATCCTGGCTAACACGGTGAAACCCCGTCTCTACTAAAAAAATACAAGTGCCCACAAGAGAAAGCAGGAAAGATCTAAAATTGACACTCTAACATCACAATTACAAGAACTAGAGAGGCAAGAGCAAACACATTCAAAAGCTAGCAGAAGGCAAGAAATAACTAAGATCAGAGCAGAACTGAAGGACCTAGAGATGCAAAAAACCCTCCAAAAAATCAATGAATCCAGGAGTTGGTTTTTTGAAAAGATCAACAAAATTGACAGACCGCTAGCAAGGCTAATAAAGAAGAAAAGAGAGAGGAATCAAATAGACGCAATAAAAAATGATAAAGGGGATATCACCACCGACCCCACAGAAATACAAACTA
>NC_045450.1:22158158-22168268 GCF_002776525.5 Piliocolobus tephrosceles | reverse complement strand
GAATGTTTATTGCGGCACTATTCACAATAGCAAAGACTTGGAATCAACCCAAATGTCCATCAGTGACAGACTGGATTAAGAAAATGTGGCACATATACACCATGGAATACTATGCAGCCATAAAAAAGGATGAGTTTGCGTCCTTTGTAGGGACATGGATGCAGCTGGAAACCATCATTCTTAGCAAACTATCACAAGAAGAGAAAACCAAACACCGCATGTTCTCACTCATAGGTGGGAACTGAACAATGAGCTCACTTGGACTCGGGAAGGGGAACATCACACACTGGGGCCTATCATGGGGAGGGGGGAGGGGGGAGGGATTGCATTGGGGAGTTATACCTGATGTAAATGATGAATTGATGGGTGCTGACGAGTTGATGGGTGCAGCACACCAACATGGCACATGTATACATACGTAACAAACCTGCACATTATGCACATGTACCCTAGAACTTAAAGTATAATAAAAAAAAATAATAATAATCACAACCAACACTACATAGGGAAATAATTAAATATCTATTTAAGTCATTTATTGCAAATGCAAGTAGTCAATTACTAGAGAAAATATACACAAACTTTTTGTCATTATACAGATGAAACTAAATACAAATTTATGAGGGAGATGATTATTCTCCACATTAAAAGCATGCAAACACTCTCTGAGTAAATACTAATAGCAAATATTAATGAGACAAACTCACTTATTAACTTAATCTAGTTTGCATTGGCAGTAGTGCTATCCACAGACAATAATGTGTATCTAAACTGTTTCACTATTTTGTTTGATAACACTCACTAAAAAACCGGTCTCAGAGTCCTGTGTTGAGAATAGAAACAGTTTTAAAGCAATTTCAATAATCTCATACGAATCACTTAAACTTTCCTTCAAAATGTAGCAAGTGATGCTCTATCTTTAAAATTCATTTTCAGTATTTTATCACTAGTTGTATTTTCAACAATTAACCTTGTCAAATTAAAGTGTTTTGATGAAATAAATAGGCTTATTCTAAAAAATAAAAATAAAAAAATAAAAAATAAAAAATAAAAAAATACAAAAATACAAAAAACTAGCCGGGCGAGGTGGCAGGCGCCTGTAGTCCCAGCCACTCGGGAGGCTGAGGCAGGAGAATGGCGTAAACCCGGGAGGCAGAGCTTGCAGTGAGCTGAGGTCCGGCCACTGCACTCCAGCCTGGGCGACAGAGCGAGACTCCGTCTCAAAAAAAATAAAATAAATAAATAAATAAATAAATAAATAAATAAAAATACAAAAATTAGCCAGGCACAGTTGCATGTACCTATAATCCCAGGAGCTACTTGGGAGACTGAGGCAGGAGAGTTGTTTGAGCCTGGGAGACAGAGGTTGCAGTGAGTGAAGATCACATCACTGCACTCCAGCCTGGACAACAAATTAAAAAAAAAAAAAGTCTCTCTCCACATGGAGAAGATGGAGCACAGCCTCCCCAGTGACTCTAGCAAAAGTCTCAGAGGACAACGCTGCATGGTCCAGCCTGGGAGACATGACCATGCCTGACCCTATCACTCCAGCCTGGGAGATGGAGTGTTCTGATTGGCTGTGCCCTTGTTAGCCTTCAAGCCACAGGGATTGAACAGGATTTTTATGAAATAAGCGGAATAATGTTTGTCTCAAAGAAGAAATGCTAAGTAAAGTGTTAAAAAATGTATATATAATAGCTTTCTTAAACTTGACACCAAAAGCAAGGAAAAATTGATAAATTGGACCTCATGAAAATTTTTTAAATTTTTTCTTTGAAAGACCTTGTTAAGAGATGCAAAAACAAGCTACATACTAGGAGAAATTACTCACAAACCACGTAATTCACAGAGGACTAGCATCTACCATACATAAAGAACCCTCACAACTCAGCAGCAAAAAAAACTAACAACCCAATTGGAAAGTGAGAAAAAAAAAACATCAGCAGACATTTCATGGGAGAGGATATAGAAATGACAAATAAAAACAGGAAAATATGTTCACCCTGGTGTGGTGGCTCATGCCTGTAATGCCAGCACTTTGGGAGGCTAGGGCAAGAGGATTGCTTGAGTCCAGAAGTTAAAGACAAGCCTGAGCAACATAGTGAGACCTCGTCTCTACTAAAAATCGATTTAAAAATTAGCCAGGCATGATGGTACATGCCTGTAGTCCTAGCAACTAGTGGGGCTGAGGAGGGAGATTTGTTTGAACCCAGGAGGTCGAGGCTGCAGTGAGCCATGATAATGCAACTGTGATCCAGCCTGGGCAACAGAGCAAGACCCTATCTCAAAAAAATATATATGTTCAACATAATTAACCATTAGAGTAATATGAATTAAAACCATAGTGGGAAAGCGCCACACACCTATGAGAATGACGAAAATTTTTTTTTTATTATTATTATACTTTAAGTTCTAGGGTACATGTGCACAACGTGCAGGTTTGTTACATATGTATACATGTGCCATGGTGGTGTGCTGCACCCATCAACTCGTCAGCACCCATCAACTCGTCATTTACATCAGGTATAACTCCCAATGCCATCCCTCCCATCTCCCCTCTCCCCACAATAGGCCCCGGTGTGTGATGTTTCCCTTCCCGTGTCCAAGTGATCTCATTGTTCAATTCCCACCTATGAGTGAGAACATGCAGTGTTTGGTTTTCTGTTCTTGTGATAGTTTGCTGAATGATGGTTTCCAGCTGCATCCACGTCCCTACAAAGGACATGAACTCATCCTTTTTTATGGCTGCATAGTATTCCATGGTGTACATGTGCCACATTTTCTTAATCCAGTCTGTCACTGATGGACATTTGGGTTGATTCCAAGTCTTTGCTATTGTGAATAGTGCCACAATAAACACACGTGTGCATGTGTCTTTATAGCAGCATGATTTATAATCCTTTGGGTATATACCCAGTAATGGGATGGCTGGGTCATATGGTATTTCTAGTTCTAGATCCTTAAGGAATCACCATACTGTTTCCCACAATGATTGAACTAGTTTACAATCCCACCAACAGTGTAAAAGTGTTCCTATTTCTCCCCATCCTTTCCAGCACCTGTTGTTTCCTGACTTTTTAATGATTGCCATTCTAACTGGTGTGAGATGGTATCTCATTGTGGTTTTGATTTGCATTTCTCTGATGGCCAGTGATGATGAGCATTTTTTCATGTGTCTGTTGGCTGTATGAATGTCTTCTTTTGAGAAATGTCTGTTCATATCCTTTCCCCACTTTTTGATGGGGTTGTTTGTTTTTTTCTTGTAAATTTGTTTGAGTTCTTTATAGGTTCTGGATATTAGTCCTTTGTCAGATGAGCAGACTGCAAAAAATTTCTCCCATTCTGTAGGTTACCTGTTCACTCTGATGGTAGTTTCTTTTGCTGTGCAGAAGCTCTTTAGTTTAATTAGATCCCATTTGTCAATTTTGGCTTTTGTTGCCATTGCTTTTGGTGTTTTAGACATGAAGTCCTTGCCCATGCCTATGTCCTGAATGGTATTACCTAGGTTTTCTTCTAGGGTTTTTATGGTTTTAGGTCTAACATTTAAGTCTCTAATCCATCTTGAATTAATTTTCATATAAGGAAAAAGGAAAGGATCCAGTTTCAGCTTTCTACTAATGGCTAGCCAATTTTCCCAGCACCATTTATTAAATAGGGACTTCTATCCCCATTTCTTGTTTTTGTCAGGTTTGTCAAAGATCAGAATTGTGGTATTATTTCTGAGGGCTCTGTTCTGTTCCATTGGTCTATATCTCTGTTTTGGTACCAGTACCATGCTGTTTTGGTTACTGTAGCCTTGTAGTATAGTTTGAAGTCAGGTAGCGTGACGCCTCCGGCTTTGTTCTTTTGACTTAGGATTGTCTTGGCAGTGTGGGCTCTTTTTTGGTTCCATATGAACTTTAAAGCAGTTTTTTCCAACTCTGTGAAGAAAGTCATTGGTAGCTTGATGGGGATGGCATTGAATCTATAAATTACCTTGGGCAGTATGGCCATTTTCATGATATTGATTCTTCCTATCCATGAGTATGGTATGTTCTTCCATTTGTGTGTGTCCTCTTTGATTTCACTGAGCAGTGGTTTGTAGTTCTCCTTGAAGAGGTCCTTTACATCCCTTGTAAGTTGGATTCCTAGGTATTTTATTCTCTTTGAAGCTATTGTGAATAGGAGTTCATTCAAGATTTGGCTCTCTGTTTGTCTGTTACTGGTGTATAAGAATGCTTGTGATTTTTGCACATCGATTTTGTATCCTGAGACTTTGCTGAAGTTGCTTATCAGCTTAAGGAGATTTTGGGCTGAGATGATGGGGTTTTCTAAATATACAATCATGTCATCTGCAAACAGGGACAATTTGACTTCTTTTCCTAACTGAATATCCTTTATTTCTTTCTCTTGCCTGATTGCCCTAGCCAGAACTTCCAACACTATATTGAATAGGAGTGGTGAGAGAGAGCATCCCTGTCTTGTACCAGTTTTCAAGGGGAGTGCTTCCAGTTTTTGCCCATTCAGTATGATATTGGCTGTGGGTTTGTCATAAATAGCTCTTATCATTTTGAGATATGTTCCATCAATACCGAATTTATTGAGAGTTTTTAGCATGAAGGGCTGTTGAATTTTGTCAAAGGCCTTTTCTGCATCTATTGAGGTAATCATGTGGTTTTTGTGTTTGGTTCTGTTTATACGCTGGATTACGTTTATTGATTTGCATATGTTGAACCAGCCTTGCATCCCAGGGATGAAGCCCACTTGATCATCGTGGATAAGCTTTATGATGTGCTGCTGGATTCAGTTTGCCAGTATTTTATTGAGGATTTTTGCATTGATGTTCATCAGGGAGATTGGTCTAAAATTCTCTTTTTTTGTTGTGTCTCTGCCAGGCTTTGGTATCAGGATGATGTTGGCCTCATAATATGAGTTAGGGAGGATTCCCTCTTTTTCTATTGATTGGAATAGTTTCAGAAGGAATGGTACCAGCTCCTCCTTGTACCTCCAAAAGTGATAACACCAAATTCTGGTAAGAAAGTGGAAAAGCAGGATCATACATCCATTGCTGGTGGGAATGCAGAATAGTACAGCTACTCTCGAAAAGAGCATGGCAATTTCTTACAAACTAAATGTGGTTGGAACTACATCAAAGTTTAAAACTTTTGTGCATCAAAGGACATAATCAATAGAGTGAAAAGGCAACCTACAGAATGGGAGAAAATATTTGCTAATCATGTATCTGACAAGGGGTAAATATCCAGAATACATAAAGAACACCTACAATTCAACAATAAAAAATCAATTGACCCAATTTTAAAATATTCAAGGCACAGCTCTTGAATAAATATTTCTCCAAAGATGATATTCAAAACCCAATAATCATATGAAAAGGTACTCAACATCACTAATCATCAAATAAATGCAAATCAAAACCACAGTGAGATATCACTTTACACCCATTAGGCTGGCTACTAGGAGGAGCAGGAGAGGAAGAGGAAGAGGGAAAATAACAAATGTTGGTGAGGATGTGGAGAAATTGGAACCCTGAGCACTGTTGGTGGAATTGCATCATTATAAAATTATTCCAACATAGCATGGAAAATAATATGGAGGTTCCCCAAAAAGTTAAAAACAGAACTACCACGTGATCCAGCAATACCACTTCAATTATCCAAAATAACTGAAAGCCGGATCTCAAAGAGATACTTGTACACCATGTTCATAGTAGCATTACTCACAACAGCCAGCATGTAGAAGCAGCCCAAATGCCCATCGCTGGTTAAATGGATAATCAAAGTGCGGTACATACATACAATGGAATATTATCCAGACTTAAAAAGAAAGGAAATTCTGACCCATGCTACAACATGGATCAAATTTGAGGATATTGTGCTAGATGAAACAAGCCAGTCACAAAAAAAGACAAATACTGTATGATTCCACTGGTATGAGAAACATTGAGGAGTCAAATTCATAGTGACAGAAGGTAGAATAGTGGTTTTCAGGGGCGGAGGGAAGGAAGGAAAGAGGCGTTGTTGTTTAATAGGTAAAGAGTTTCAGATTTACAAGGTGAAAACATTCTGGACATTTGTTTCACAACAATGTGAGTATATTAAACACTCCTGAACTTTACACTTAAAAGTCGTTAGGATGGTAAATTTATGGTATATGTTTTTTGCCATAATCAATCAATCAATCAAACTAAATACATGCAGTTGCCCAGCAACTGCACTCTTGTACATATATCCTAGATAAATGAAAATTTATGTTCACACAAGAATCCGTACAGAAATTTTCATAGCCACTTTACTTGTAATTGCAAAAAAGAAAAAAAACTGGAAAGACATTTTGAAACAACCCAAATGTCCTTCTAAGGGTGAATCTTTCAACAAACTACAGCACACCCTTACCATAGAATAGAAATGCACTCAGAAATAAAAAGTAACAAACTATTGATATGCACAGCAACTTGGATAGATCATCAGAGAATTATTCCGAGTGGAAAACAGCAATCCCAAAGGTTTCATGCTGTATGTCTGCATGTATATAACCTTCTTAAAATGACAAAACTATAGAAAGGGAAAATGTATGAGGGGTTTCCAGGGACAAGGAGATAGAGGAAGGGAGGTGGCTGTGGCTATAAGAGAATAAATAGCACGAGGATCCCTGCAGTGATGAAATTGTTCTTGTCTTCACCGCTGGTGGTCACAGGAGTCTAAACATGTGATAAAATCTCACGAAACTAATACACACACACTAATACACACACCCAAATGAATGGCTGAAACGCTGGTGAGATCAGAGTAAGGTCAATTCATTATATCAATGTCAATTCCCTGGTTGGTGTACCGCCCTTCTGTGACACAGGGTGTTTCTGTTGGAGAAAACGGTGGAGGGTATATGGGATCTCTCTATATTATTTCTTTTTTAATTTTTAATTTCTAATTTTTGTGGGTACATAGTAGATATATGTATTTATGGGGTGTGTGGGATATTTTGATACAGGTATACAACGTATAGTAATTATATCAGGGTAAATGGTGTATCCATCCCCTTAAGCATTTATCCTTTGTGTTACGAACAATCCAATTATCCAATTTAATTATTTTAAATTGTACAGTTAGATTACTCTGGACTATAGATGCCCTGTTGTGCTATCAAATACTAGATATTATTCATTCTTTTTTTTTTTTTTGGGGGGGGGGGCGGAGTCTTGCTCTGTCGCCCGGACTGGAGTGCAGTGGCCGGATCTCAGCTCACTGCAAGCTCCGCCTCCCGGGTTTACGCCATTCTCCTGCCTCAGCCTCCCGAGTAGCTGAGACTACAGGCGCCCGCCACCTCGCCCGGCTAGTTTTTGTATTTTTAGTAGAGATGGGGTTTCACCGTGTTAGCCAGGATGGTCTCGATCTCCTGACCTAGTGATCCGCCCGTCTCGGCCTCCCAAAGTGCTGGGATTACAGGCTTGAGCCACCGCGCCCGGCCTATTCATTCTATTTTTTGTACCCATAAATCATCCCCACTTTCTCCCCGCGCCCCCACCCCCCTTCCCAGCCTCTGGTTCCCATCCTTCTACTCTTGATCTCCACGAGTTCAAATATTTTAACTTTTAGTTCCCACAAACAAGTTAAATAGAACATATGAAGTTTGTCTTTCTGTGCCTGGCTTATTTCATAAACATAATGACCTCCAGTTCCATCCACGTTGTCACGAATGGCGGATATATTCTTTTTTATGGCTCAATAATACTGCATTATGTATATGTTCTGTATTATTTTTTACAACGGCATGTGAATCTACAATTATCTCAAAGGAGATACATTTTTGAAATTTATACTATACGCACTTTTTCCAGATGTTTAGATGATTATACGGGGAGTAATATGATCGTTATTTGAGATGAACATAGGATTAAGTAAAGGGGTTGGAATTACTGGATTTTTAATTTTTAGATGATGGAGACATAAAATATATATAAGACGGGAGAAATCAGGCATAGCAGGAAAAGAAGAAACAGTAAGTGGATAGAGAATTAATTGCTGGAGCAAAGTTCCTGGGGAGAAGATAGGAGACATGATGAAGAAAGAGGTGGAACACATCCTTGAAAATGAGACAGCATCCGGCCGGGCACAGTGGCTCACACCTGTAATGCCAGCACTTTGGGAGGCAGAGGAGGGCGAATCACTTGAGGTCAGGAGTTCGAGACCAGCCTGGCCAACATGGTGAAACCCCATCTCTACCAAAAATACGAAAATTATCTGGGCATGGTGGCTCATGCCTATAATCCCAACTACTCTGAAGACTGAGGCAAGAGAATCGCTTGAGCCCAGGGGGCGGAGATTGCAGTGAGCCAAGATTCTACCACTGCACTCCAGGCTGGATGATAGAGTGAGACTCTGTTCAAAAAAAAAAAGAGAGAGAGAGAAGAGAAAAGAAAAGAAAAAAGGAAAAGAAAATTAAACAGCATCCTTATCCTACTGAATATGCCATGATTGTGGTAAGGACTAGGAAAATACAGACAGGTTTCAAAACAGAGGAGAGGAAAGTTGAGGTTGTTTTAGATCGTTGGCTTATATTTGCTCTGGAAGTAAAGTCATCTTTTGGGAATCAAATGATACAATGGAGCAGAGACCTTCAGGAATGTCAGGAATGTGGTAAAGGCTTGTATGAGAAAGAGAACACCTAAGAATCCATAAAAGGATTGTTGATAGCGTAAAGCTCAACCTAAAGATGTAAACTAAGGATTTTTCATGAAGCCAAAGAGTATGATTCTGTGATTTTTCTCCAGTCATGCCAAAAAGCCTGGAAATAGGAACTGAGAAAATGAATGGTTAGAAAGGCAAATATGTGGAGGAACTGGAATAATTGGTCAGAAGGATGTTCATTTCATTAACCACAGACTCCCAGCTGGGGAAAAAGGTGAAGCCAAGAGGAGTTGAGGAACCAGTGGGGTGTTTTTTTATTATTATTTTTATTTTGAGACAGAGTCTCACTCTGTTGCTCAGGTTGGAGTGCAGTGGCGTGATCTCAGCTCACTGCAACCCTCGCCTCCCAGGTTTAAGCAATTCTCCTACCTCAGACTCCCAAGTAGCTGGGATTACAGGTGCCTGCCACCGCACAAGGCTAATTTTTATATTTGTAGTACAGACAGGGTTTTACCATGTTGGCCAGGCTGGTCTCAAACTCCTGACCTCAAGTGATCTGCCTGCCTTGGCTTCCCAAAGATCTGGGATTACGGATGTGAGCCACTGCACCCAGCTAATTTTTGTATTTTTAGTAGAGACAGGGTTTCACCATTTTGGCCAGGCTGGTCTCAAACTCCTGACCTCAAGTGATCTGCCCTTCTTGGCCTCCCAAAGTGCTGGGATTACAGGCATGAGCCACTATGCCTGGCTAGAACCAGTGGCTTTGATGAGGTTGAAAAATAGGTTAACTGAGAATAAAGGTGTAGGAGAGGTGAAGAGATAGGAAGCTATGACCAGAAGAGAGAGGTGTCCATTTCTGATATTTTTCAAGTATAGAGCAGCTACGGCTGATGTCCAAGTGCAGGGTGTGGCCATGAGGAAACAGACGAGAAGGTCATTGGTTAAGAAGATCACAGAACAGCCATCCAGCATGCTGGGAAAGTCATCTGTAAGAACACTAAAATTTCTCGGGATGGTAACAGAACGGGGGAGAAGAAATAACTCCATGGGGAGCTAGGTTTCAACTAAGGTAAGGTTGTGAAGTTGGCTTCCTATGAAAAAGATTCTACAGCCGGGCATGGTGGCTCGTGCCTGTAATCCCAACACTTTGGGAGGCCGATGCGGGCGGATCACGTGAGGTCAGGAGTTTGAGACCAGCTGGCCAACTTGGAGAAACCCTGTCTCTACTAAAAATACCAAAATTAGCCAGGTGTGGTGGCGGGTGCCTTTAATCCCAGCTACTTAAGAGGCTGAGGCAGGAGAATCGCCTGAACCTGGGAGGTAGAGGTTGCATTGAGACAAGATCACGCCATTGCACTCCAGCCTGGGCAACGGAGTGAAACTCTGTCTCAATAGAAAGAAAGAAAGAGAGAAAGAGAAAGGGAGAAAGAGGAAGGAAAGAAGGAAGGAAGGAAGGAAGGAAGGAAGGAAGGAAGGAAGGAAGGAA
>NC_045450.1:22151704-22158148 GCF_002776525.5 Piliocolobus tephrosceles | reverse complement strand
AGGAAGGAAGGAAGGAAGGAAGGAAGGAAGGAAGGAAGGAAGGAAGGGGATTCTACAACATTGTGCTTGTGAGTGCAGGCTTCTTAGATAGACAATACAGACAGACAGAGAGATACGGAGAGAGAGAGAGAGATGCACAATATAGGTTCCTTTGTTCCTGATACCCAGACACTTAGAATATTCCATGTTCTGGCATCAACCATTAACCTTTAGTTTTACCTGTACCTATTTTGCAATCTAAAAAATTTATTTTTTTCCCCTAGAGTTAGCCAGGGTCTGTTTCTGTTGTTTACAATTAAAGTATCCTAGGTGATGAACAAATACAAATGACTCTTGCTGCCAAGGTGTGTGGATGTGGCTGTCACAGACATGCTCGGTTCCATGAACCACATTTCGAGAAGGACTCCGGCAAAACAAAGCAACACTGTAGACTTGTATTTGAGAGAAGAGCCTAGGGACCAACGATGAAAGTGACCAAAATGTTTCTAATTCTCTGTAAGGAAGACTTTCATGAAAATTTGAGATGCTCAGTAATTTTATGGAATGAATGGAGGCAACGGGAAAGAGACAAGCTAAGAAACTTTGATTCCATTGCCTTTGGTTCTTAGGTTGTGAACTGTACCAGGCATAGCAGCCCCAGGCATCTGGATCCTTTGGGAGTTAGAAGGCAGCCCCCAGGTTTGAGAGTTTCTCCTTAAGCTGAGATTAATCCAGCACCTTCTAACTTCCACCGATTATTCCTCACCTACAGAATAAATATATTCCCTCTTCCACATGACAACCCTCACACGTTGAAAAATGGGTCTCATATCCCTCCCTTTCTCCTAGCAGTTCTGTAAGGAAATCTCCTCATTTCTTTGTATAACATGGTAACAAGTCCTGAAAAATCTTTGCTGACCTTTTGAGTTAATTTACTTCAGTTTTTCGTTGTCTTTATGAAAGTATAGCGCCCAGAACTGAGACACAGCGTTCCAGCCTACAGTCAGATTCACGAAGAATGGAGAACTTTTGCCTCCTTTGTTTTCAATGCTATACTCCTCATAATGTGTCCTAACTCTGCCACATGCCTGGCTGATCCTGTCCACCCAGCTCTTTCCATCCTTTCTGCAAGTCTCTTACTAGGCCCCAGTGGCCTCAGCCTCATCCTGATTTCTCCCCATCCTGTTTGGAATCTTTCCTGAGCCTACTTTTTTTTCTTACCTTCTTGAACCAGTTCAGGGAGCAGCAGCAGCAGCAACAGCAGTGACTCAGGAACATTGAAATAATCAAGGAGGCTGGGTGCAGTGGTTCATGCCTGTAATACCAGCACTTTCAGAGGCCGAGACAAGAGGATCACTTCAGTTTGAGTCCAGCCTCTAAAAAACAAAAAGAAGAAGAAGAAGAAGAAAGAGAGAAAAAAGAAAAAAACTAAAAAAAATTAGTCAGTTATAGTGTGCACCTGCAGTCCCAACTACTCAGGAGGCTGAGGTGGCAGGATTGCTTGAGCCCAGGAGGCCGAGGCTGCAGTGAGCCGTGATTGCACCACTGCACTCCAGCCTGGGCCACAGAGTGAGATCCTGTCTTGAAAATAAAAAATGATCATGGAAAAACTAAAATGTTGGTAGAATTCCTTACACCTATTGTCTTAGCCTAGGTTCTTCCAAAGAGCAGAGCTTGAGATAAGGGCTTGCAGGCAGCCAGTTTCATCTGGAAAGTGATTCCAGGAAAGCAGAGGCTGGAGAAGCATGAAACCAAGGAGTGATCACGTATCCAAGGATACGTTATTGAGCTGGTTGCCACCATGGGCAGCTGGGGCTCAGTCCTGCTGAGGTCCTTAGAGGAATGATGTTGAATCCTCTCCAAACAGGAGGCTCCAGAAAAGAGCAGTTTATCCATGGAGCCCTCCTTCATCTGTCAAGGGTTGCTGCATGGGCTGTTAGCTCCCTTGCCCTTCCAGGTGTGTGACTGAGTCAGTGTGGTTCATTCATGCAGATTCCTACAGTCCTACCCTCTGGAGAAAGCAGAAAAGCCCGGAGACAGAGAATGAAAGATACACAATGCAACCAAAGGGAGATGCTCCCCCTTTATGGCTATGCACAACCAGGTACCATAGTGTTGGCTGGAGTAAAAAAGCAGACCTAAGAGGGGGTGAGAAGCATGTCTTTTGTGTGCTATACATCCTTTATGACTTACGGTTGGTGTTTCTTTCTTTCTTTCTTTCTTTTTTTTTTTTCCAAGACAGAGTCACTCAGCTCCCTGCAACCTCCGCTCCCCGAGTTCAAGCGATTCTCCTGCCTCAGCCTCCTGAGTAACTGGGATTACAGGCGCCCTCCACCATGCCCGGCAAATTTTTGTATTTTTAGTAGAGAAGGGGTTTCACAGTGTTGGCCAGGCTGGTCTTGAACTCCTGACCTCAGGTGATCCACCAGCCTCGGCCCTACAAAGTGCTGGGATTATTGGCATGAGCCACTGCACCTGGCCGGGTTTGTTTTGTTTTGTTTTGCTTTGCTTTTTAAGTTCCAGGGTGCAGGCGCAGGACGTGCAGGTTTGTTACATAGGTAAAGATGTGCCATGGTGGTTTCCTGCACCTACCAACCCATCACCTAGGTATGAAGCCCAGCATGCATTAGCTCTTTTCCCTAATGCTCTCCCCACTGTTGGTGTTTTTGTTATATATGAAGACAGCTCTTTGTGATTCCAAATATCTTCATCCAGTCCTGATAGCCACACAGAAGGGTCTAAAGAAGTATCCCTCCAACTCCAAATCCTGTTCCATGCTATCCTTGCCCCTGGCTCTGGAACTCATGCTCATCTCATTGGAGACTTTGTTCATTAAATATTTCCTACTTCCACAAATCTTCAGCTAGACTTCCACGATGCCCCAAACAAGTGTGGCTTTTTTCTTTCCTTCTTTTCATTTTCTTTCTTTTTTTCTTTCTTTTTTTTTTTTTTTTTTGAGACAGGGTCTGACTCTGTTGCCCAGGATGGAGTGCAGTGGTGCAATCTCAGCTCACTGCAGTCTCCACCTCACAAGCTTAAGTGATCCTCCCACCTCAGCCCCATGAGTAGCTAGAACTACACGTGCATGCCACAACGTCCAACTGATTTTTTAAATTTTGTGTACAGATGGAGGTTTCACTATATTACCCGGGCTGGTCTCAAACTCCTGGCCTCAGCTGGGATTACAGGCATGAGCCACTGTGCCCAGCACAGTTTCATTTTGTATTGGGTTATTATGTAGCTGGTTCTAGTCCTGAGGCAGACAGGCAATGGGAAGTATTTACTTGGGGTTTACCTCAGCCCACTTTCCAGATCATCAGGCCCCTGGAATTTGAGTGGCTTTCTTGTCTGCACCCCATCCATCTTGGATAAGGACCATTAAGAAAATGGAAGCAGGCCGGGGGCTGTGGCTCACACCTATAATCTCAGCACTTTGGGAAGCCGAGGCAAGTGGATCACCTGAGGTCAGGAGTTCAAGACCAGCCTGGGCAACAGGTGATTTTGTGTCTACTAAAAACACAAAAATTAGCCAGGCGTGGTGGTGGGGGCCTGTAGTCTCAGGTACTTGGGAGACTGAGGCAGGAGAATCACTTGAACCTAGGAGGCGGAGGTTGCAGTGAGCCAAGATCACACCTCTGCACTCCAGCCTGGGTGACACAGTGAGTCTCTGTCTCAAGAAAAAAAAAAAAGGAAGAAGAAAAGAAGAAGAAGAAGAAAATAGAAGGTATTATGGAGTGTCTAGCTTAACGTGTTATCTCCTTCACATTGCAGGTAACCCTTCAACTGAGATGTGAAGGCTGAAGAGTTAGCTAGGCTAAAAATGAGGGAAAATATTACAGGCAAAGGGAAGGGCAGAGCAAATACGTGGAGACAAGAGAAAGGAGGGCACATTTGGGGAACTTGTTGGTCAAACTTTCTGTTATTAGAGACAGAGCCAGACTGTCAAGGATACTGACCACAAGGGATGTTCCCGGCTAAGCTGGATAGAACTGGAGGGTTAACCAAAGCAGTAGGAGGCAGACAGCGTGTCTAGAGCCACAGAGTCACTTTCTACTAAGATCCTTGTCACTTCCCCTCACCAGCTTGTTCCGCCTGGTTGGCCACAATTTGGCCCAAGGCAACAGTTCCTCTAGATAACTTCCTTTACCATCTGAAAGACAGAAATGTCAGCAATAAAAATGAAGAACGGGATCTCAGAGCTCCGTTACCCAAGACTTTCTTTGGGTATCCATGTCATTGAGCCCCTAAATAAGATAAAAGAGGTATTTCAAATAAGTGGGGCGAAAATGGATTCATCAACAGAGGGCATCAGTATTGCTGAATCCTTACATAGTTTTTAATTTTATTAGGATAATTCCTGGGAGTGGGGTTTTTAAATAGAAAAATATGAACAATTGCATGGCTTATGTTTGCCTTATCGTATTCCCAAAGAGCTGTAACATTTTATAGCGTCACTACTTGGGCAGGGGTATTACCTGTTGTTGCTAATTTGGTAAGTAGAAGAGAGAGATCAAAGTTTCTCTAATTTGTGTTTGTGTGATTTATCCATATGCTTTCTTCATTTATACAAATAAATGTCTTCACTTTGGGAGGCTGAGGCGGGTGGATCACCTGAAGTCAGGAGTTCAAGACCAGCCTGGCCAACATGGTAAAACCCCATCTCTACTAAAAATACAAAAATTAGTTCGGTGTGGTGGCTCACATCATCTGTAGTCCCAGCTACTAGGGAGGCTGAGGCACCAGAATCACTTGAACCCAGGAGGCGGAGGTTGCAGTGATCCAAGATCACAGCCTGGGCTACAAGAGCGAAACTCCGTCTAAAAAAAAACAAAAACAAAAACAAAAACAAAAAAACAGCTTCTGGCCAGGTGTGGTGGCTCATCCCTGTAATCCCAGAAGTAATCCCAGAACTTTGGGAGGCCAAGGCAGGCAGATCACTTGAGGCCAGGAGTTTGAGACCAGCCTGGCCAGCATGGCTAAACCCTGTCTAAAAAAATACAAAAATTAGCCGGGCATGGTGACACATGCCTGTAATCCCAGCTACTCAGGAGGATGAGGCAGGAGAATAGCTTGAACCTGGAAGCCGAGATCGAACCACTGCGCTCCAGCCTGGGTGACAGAGTGGGACCCTGTCTTAAAAAAAAAAAAAAAAGAAAGAAAATTCAGCTTCACACATTGTTGGTGTGAGCATAAACTGGTATAACTTCTTTGGAAGGAAATTCTGAAATAGCTATCAAAAATTAGAAATGAGGAAGAAAAACAATCCTTTGACCCAGGAACTCTAGTTTTGAGAGTTTATCCTACACATAAGCTGGAATCTGAGTAAAGATATGTGCTCAAGGTTATTTCTTTTGACATTATTAATAGTAGCAAAAGATGAGAAGCAATGTTTCCCAATCAATGGGAGAGTGTTGGTTTTATTACAGAACTTCCAGGTAAGAATGCTACACAGCCCTTTTTTTTTTTTTTTTTTTTTTTTTTTTTTTGAGACGGAGTCTCGCTCTGTCACCCAGGCTGGAGTGCAGTGGCTGGATCTCAGCTCACTGCAAGCTCCGCCTCCCGGGTTCACGCCATTCTCCTGCCTCAGCCTCCCGAGTAGCTGGGACTACAGGCGCCCACCACCTGGCCCGGCTAGTTTTTTGTATTTTTAGTAGAGACGGGGTTTCACCGTGTTAGCCAGGATGGTCTTGATCTGCTGACCTCGTGATCCTCCCGTCTCAGCCTCCCAAAGTGCTGGGATTACAGGCTCGAGCCACCACGCCCGGCCTACACAGTCATTTTTTTAAACGAGGTGGATTTTTATGGGCTCTGACATTAAACAATTCACAAGTTGTAGCGTTGGGGACATAAAAGTCTGTAGGTGACACACCCACTTGTGTAAAAAGAGTGGAGGATGATATCCAGAGTTAGAGATTGAGATAGAGACACACATGTAGAGACACTACACAGATCATATCACAAGGAATTTACGTAAGAGAACAGTAATTGTAATTGTTTCTTGGGTCAAAGTAAGAGAGAAATTAGGTGTTCATTGTATACATTTTGTTACTCTGAATTTTACCATGTTATTTCTCTGGAAAATATTTAAATAAAAAATATTAGGAGAGCTGGGAGTGGTAGTTTATGCCTGTAATTCCAGCACTTTGGGAGGCAGAGACGGGAGGATCGTTTAAGTCCAGGAGTTCAAAACCAGCCTAGGCAATGTAGTGAGCCCTCACCGCTACAAAAAATTATAGCATCGGTCAGGCAAGGTGGTGCAAGCCTGTCACCCCAGCTACTTAGGAGGCTGAAGTGGGAAAATTGCTTGAGTCTAGGAGGTTGAGGATGCAGCAAGTTGAGATTGTGCCACCGCACTCCAGCCTGGGTTACAGAGTGAGACCCTGTCTCAAAAGAAAAGGAAAGGAAATTTTTAAAAATACATAAAATATGTATTAAAAATGAGCCACCGCACCCAGCCAGAAAAAA
>NC_045450.1:22134575-22151304 GCF_002776525.5 Piliocolobus tephrosceles | reverse complement strand
AAGGAGAATTTAAAACCCATCTAGTATGCCAAAAATGAGCTAGACTGAGGAGCTGACTAATAAAATGATCAGATAAGTAAAAGAAAGTTCTGAACGGGACGAGACACAGTTTCCATTTAGTGCAAAGGACATGAAAAGGCAATTCACAGAAAAGGCAATACAAATGGCTTATAAACATGGGAGAAAGCACTCGATCTCACACACAATTAAGGAGATGCACATTGAAACAATAATGAAATACCATTGTCTGCTATGGGACTGGCAAACAGGAGGTGGGTGCTGGCCTGTGAGTGCCTCTGTGCACATTAGAAAACAGCGCCCCCTTCTGGGAAGATGTGCCTCGTGCCGGTGACCGGGGCGAGTTCTGGATTTCAGTCCTACTGCCTCACAGCCTGGGTTTCCAAACAGGCTTGGAACCCTCGGCCGAATTATTAAAGGGTTGAGAGTTTAGAAGGAGGTGTTTAGAAGGAGACAGAAAAACACTCTCCCACTCCTCAGAAAACGTTTTCTTGTTTTAACTCTGGCGTTCACACTATAATTCTAAATAACATGATTGTGTTTCTGTGTCTTGATTGATCAACTTAAAAGCATATTGTCTCCATTGAAAAGAGTGAAATTTAGTTCAGCCTCACTATCCCCTTTTCCCTTGTTTCTACATCAGTTTTGTTTGATATTATTGTGGGTAAATTCCTGCAGTCAGTGAGTAAATATTTACTGAGAACCTCCACACAGTAAGCTCTTTTCTGGGTGCCGGTTGTTCTAATGACTTTATTATTTATGACTTTTTAATTGCCTGCATGGCTTTAAATAATATACTTACTCATTTATTTTTTTCTATTCTTATTCATATAAATTCAGGGGGTTTTGTGTGTGTGTGTGCTTTTGCAAGTAATAGAAACTATGACTGGCTTAAAAGGCATTGTAAAAGGAAAGATTATGGGATGGATACTGGGGTGTATTATCAGAATCCAAGGAAGGACTGAACAACCAGGGCTTAGCAGGGCCAGCAACCAGGGCAGCTGCAGAAACCCAGCAGCAGGATTGTGCAAACTTCCTCATAAGGGGCAGCTTCTACATCTCTCATGTCAAAACCTTAAGCTCTGCTTTGGCCAGGGGTATAAGGTCATGTGGTATAGACATGGTTGCTGCTGCTGAGACAGTTGCACAAAAAGGCAGATTAATTTTTCATTTGTTTTTTAGGGACAAGGTCTGGCTTTGTTGCCCAGGTTGGAGGGCAGTGGCATGATCATAGCAGCAGCCTCAAACTACAGGACTCAAGTGATCCTCCCAATTCAACCTCCCAAGTAGCTGAGACTACAGGCATGCACCACCACGTCTGGCTAATTTTTTAATTTTTTTTTTTTTTTTTTTTTTTTTTAAGAGACTGGGTCTTGCTATGTTACCCAGGCTGGTCTCGAACTCTTGGACTCAAGAGATCCTCCTGCCTCGGCTTCCCAAAGTGCTGGGGTTAGAGGCGTGAGCCACCACACCTGGCAAGATTAATTACTATACCACCATCTCCAGAACTGTGCCAGTGACACAAATGTTCATTATTTTTTCATCAGAAGCTTGTTGAGTGAGAATGGGTTCAGGATCTGTTTGGAGAAAAAGCAGATATCATGTCTCCCATCACATCCACGATAAAGCATCCCTCTCTGGAAATCAGACTGCCTGTACCCCCTGGGTTTGGCTCTCTCTCCCTGAGACAACATGGAAGTTTATTTGCACTCAATCATCTGGGTCAATCCTCTCTATTTTTTTTTTTTTCAATGTGGTCTTTGCTTTGGTAAACCAAACCTACAGACAACCTCTGCAGAGAGAACTGCCAGAAAGTCCACCTCCTGGCCGGGCACGGTGGCTCACACCTGTAATCCCAACACTTTGGGAGGCCGAGGTGGGTGGATCATGAGGGCAGGAGTTCAAGACCAGCCTGGCCAACATGGTGAAACCCCGTCTCTACTAAAAAGACAAAAATTGGCCATGTGTGGTGGCAGACGCCTGTAATCCCAGCTGCTCGGGGAGGCTGAGGAGGAGAATCACTTTAACCCAGGAAACAGAGGTTGCAGTGAGCCAAGATAGCACCACTACACTCTAGCCTAGGTGACAGAGCAAGACTCTGTCAAAAAAAAAGAAAGAAAGAAAAAAGGAAAGAAAGAAGGAAAGAAGGAAAGGGGAGGGAGGGAGGAACGAAGGAAGGAAGGAAGGAAGGAAGGAAGGAAGGAAGGAAGGAAGGAAGGAAGGAAGGGAAAGAAAAAGAAGAAAGAGAGACAGAAAGAGAAAGAAAGAAAGAAAAAGAAAGAAAGGAAGGAAGGAAGGAAAGAGAAACAAAGAAAGAAAGAGAGGAAGAAGGAAGGAAGGAAGGAAAGAGAGAGAAAGAAAGAGAAAGAAAGAAAGAAAAAGAAAGAAAGAAAGAGAAAGAAAGAAAAAGAATTCAGTCCACCACCACCCCCCCCTCCCGCCACCCGCGCCTTGTGTGTTATTTTCCCGCCTGTGCACAAAAGCCCAGGTCTGCCCCCTGGTGGAAGCCACCAGACAACCTGAAGGAGGAAATTACTGCACTGCCCAGAAGGCAAAATGCCAATTTCAGAGAGATACATGTCAAGTGCTTAGACCAGAGCCTGGCACAGGCTAAGCACTATATATAGGGGTTTGCTCCAAAAAAAAAAATAGATCCTGTTCGTTTAAATGCATTGGCCTTAGGGTCACATCTACCTGAGTTCAAATTCCAGCTCTGCTACATGCTAGTTTTGAAACTTTGACATGTGTTTGGGTTTCTTAGGGCTGCCTTAACAAAGTAACACAGACTGGGTGGTTTTTTAAAAATGAGCTGGGCCAGGTGCGGTGATTCACACCTGTAATCCCAGCACTTTGGGAGGACAAAGCAGGCCGATCACTTGAGGTCGGGAGTTTGAAACCAGCCTGGCCAACGTGGAGAAACTCTACCTCTACTAAAACTACAAAAATTAGCCGGGCGTAGTGGCGGACACCTGGAATCTCAGCTACTTGAGAGGCTGAGGCAGGAGAATCACTTGAGCCCAGGAGGCAGAGGTTGCAGTGGGCCGAGATTGCACCACTGCACTCCAGCCCAGGTGACAGAGGGAGACTCCATTTCAAAAAAAAAAAAAAAAAAAAAAAGAGCTGGGTGTGGTGGCTCACACCTGTAATCCCAGTGCTTTGGGAATTGGAAGCAGGAGGATCACTTGAGCCCAGGAATTCAAGACCAGCCTGGGCAACACAGCAAGACCCTATCTCTACCAAAAATAAATAAGTATTGTTTCAGTTTTGGAGGCAAGAAATCTGAAATCAAGGTGTCGGCCAGGTCAGGCCTTCTCTGAAACCTGCAGGGGACTCCTTTGCTTCTTCCCAGTTTCTGGTGGTTTCCAGCAATCTCTCCTTGGCTGTAGATGTATCACTTCAATCTTCCATCTTCACGTGGCCTTCCCTCTGTGTCTCTTACATCTTCTTCCTATGCCTGTCTCTTTTTGTGTCCACATTGCCCCTTTTTATAAGCACGCCAGTCACATTGGATTACGGCCCACGCTACTCCTATACAACCTCATTTTAACTAATTACCTCAATGACTCTATTTCTAAATAAACTCACATTCTGGGGTGCTGGAGGATAGAACATCAACGTATCTTTTTGTGGGCACACAATGCAATTCAACAGCATAGTCCTTCACCTCCTAAGCCTTCATTTAGTCAAGTGTAAAATGAAAATAATTATAGCCAGCTCATAGGATTGAAGTATTCTGACATAGAAAGACACTTGGGGCCAGGTGCAGTGGCTCACGCCTGTAAACCCAGAACTTAGGGAGGCTAAGGCAGGCAGATCACGAGGTCAGGAGTTTGAGACCAGCCTGGTCAACACAGCAAAAACCAGTCTCTACTAAAAATACAAAAATTAGCAGGGTGCTGTGGTGCACACCTGTAGTCCCAGCTACTTGGGAGACTGAGACATGAGAACCGCTTGAGCCCAGGAGGCAGAGGTTGCAGTGAGCCGAGATTGCACCACTGCACTCTAGCCTGGATGAGACAGCGAGACTCCGTCTCAGAAAAAAAAAAAAAAAAGGACATTTGAGATATGTCACTCATACTAATAGGAAGTTTCAGAGTCAAACACATGCCATGAAATGCCAGTACAGAGTTCATTTCCCAATGTGTTTGTATATGCACAAAAAATTTCTGGAAGGATATTCGAGAAACGTATGAGTGTTATCGCTGGGGGGTTGCAGTGATGAGATTGGAGGGAAAGGGGAGGAAGTGCTTGGTCCTTCCCTTTAGGCTCCTTTGGTTCTGCTTGAATTGCTTTTACAGAGATACATTTTATTTTCATAATTTAATAAAAAGAAAAGGAAATAAACCACAATAGCATCTGCCTCATTGGGTTGTTGTGAAGATGAGATAAATGTGCAATGGAAGCTACGCAGCACAGCAAGTGCTTGGTGAGCAGTGACAGTGGGCATTCTCATGGCAATTTTCACTGAAACATCAATTTTAATAGAGAGAAACTGGAAACAACCTAATTGTCCAGCTAATGGAAAAGATTTATTCAGGAAATTACAGTACATGCACTTCATATATTAGTAAGCAGCATTAAAAATGATATTGGCCAAAAGTCTGTAATAATAATAAGGAATACTGATGGCAATATAATGGAAATGAAAAAGTAAAAAGAAAGCAGGACACAAAATATCAAGTTTCGTAGCATGGTTTGGTTTTGTTTTTGTTTTTGAATTTTTTATTCCTGTTGCCCAGGCTGGAGTGCAATGGTGCAATCTCTCACTGCAACCTCCACCTCCTGGGTTCAAGCGATTCTCCTGCCTCAGCCTCCTGAGTAGCTGGGATTACAGGCGTGCGCCACCACGCCCAGCCAATATTTGTATTTTCAGTAGAGACGGGTTTCACTATGGTGGCCAAGCTGGTCTTGAACTCCTGGCCTCAAGTGATCTGCTCACCTCAGCCCCCAAAAGGACTGGGATTATAGGCTTGAGCCACCGCGCCCAGCCTATGGCTTTAAAAATAATGTAAAATAAACATAATCAACATAGGAAGCAGCTTTGTTAGTGTAGCAGAAATATGAGTGATTTATTTTTCTTCTTTTTTTTTTTTTTGTTGTACTTGTACTTTCTACATTTTCTTTAAGGACATGCCCTAATTTTATAATGAGAGAAAAACATTATTATTGGAAGGAAAAAAATATTACATGTGACATTATTTCTCCTTTGGAAATATTTCGTATCCTGGTGAACAATTACCCACCCACTTTACAGAAATCTTCATTTCCAGAGATATCACCTCTGAGAAGCAACGTTTGCAAATCTGCAAGGGTCATCCCTTGAGCCACGACACCTTTCCCAACATTTCCTTCTTTCCTCTAGTTCCACCAACTCTATTTTAAACTGTTAATGTCACACACAGTGGCTCACACCTGTAATACCAACACTTTGGGAAACTGAGGCAGGAGAATTGCTTGAACCCAGGAGTTCAAGACCAGCCTGAGCAACATAGCAAGACCCCATCTCTACCAAAAAAAAAAAAAAAAAATAGTCCACTCTGATGGGGCACATCTGTATTCCCAGTTACTTGGAAGGTTGAGGATTGCTTGAACCCAATAGTTCAAGGCTGCAGTAAGCTATGATTGCACTCCAGCCTGGATGACAGGCCAAGACCTGTCTCTAAAATAATAATAATCTTTTAAATTTCCCCTTTCCAGAATGTTCCAGAGTGTCTTTTTTTTTTTTTTTTTTCAGACAGAGTCTCACTCTGTCGCCCAGGCTGGAGTGCAATGGCACTGTCTTGGCTCACTGCAACCTCCGCCTCTCGGGTTCCAGCAATTCTCCTGCCTCAGCCTCCCAAGTAGCTGGGACTACAGGCATGTGCCACCACATCCTACTAATTTTTTTGTATTTTTAATAGAGACGGGGTTTCACCATGTTGGTCAGGCTAGTCTCAAACTCCTGACCTCAAATGACCTACCTGCCTCGGCCTCCCAGCAGCTAATTCCCTGCTGGGATTACATGCGTGAGCCACTGCACCCAGCCATGTTCCAGAGCCTCTTTTCTTTCTTTGGCCCAGAGCACTTGTATTGAGTGAATGTATTGACTGAGAGACAGAGTCCATTTCCCAAGCTGGGTTTTCCATGTGGATGGCAGGCAACCGGTCACACAACCTTGATGTTCCTGGTGGTCTAGGTATTCTCCGAACAAACCCAGAGCTGTCTACTTCTTGAGTTATTATATGAGATCAAAAATGTCCTTATTGTTGGAAATCGAGAAGCATCCTTTTCTTCCCTCGATAGTTTACCAAATCCTGAAGAGTGTCCATCTTTATTTACCCCTGACCACTTTTTTGCATCTCCTGTGACTGCTGCTAAGACAGAATTCTCCCAGGGGTAGCTCCTCAGGGCCCTCTCAAATGGGAGCTTTCACTAGAAATAACTCCCAGTTCCAGGCCCTTAAGGCCAGAGAGAGCTCAAGTGGCTTCCTTCACTCCAATCTCCCTTTCCACCCTGGATTGCTGGCTCACGTCTATTACTGTGAAAACATATAATTTATTAAGTGTTTACGATCCGAAACCCTAGTTCCAGCTTCCCTCCTTCCCTTTCAAGAAACATTTTCCTTTGAAATACTTGAGGAACATCAGTTTGTGTCACATCCACTGTGTAATTAATTTATTAGCAGCTATTTCCCTGCATCATAAACTCCCCTCCCCACCACCAAATCAATCAAAATATGTCTGGTTGCAAGTAACAACAACCAAAAAAAAAACCCCAACTAGCGAAGATTTAGACTGTGAAGACATTTCTGGTTTTCTCAGTGAGAACCTGGAGCTAGGTAATGAGTCTAATCAGCAGCTTATGCATGGCTGCAGTCTCTGGGAGATCATCTGTAACCATTCGCTTGGTCTTTCTCTTAGGCTTATCACCTCAAGATCGCCAGATTGCTGCTGCACCTCCAGCCTTCATGCCCTCTCTCTTTTTGTCCCCAGCAGAAAAGAAGACAATGAAAATGCAAAAATGCTCATAAAAGACTCCAGAAAGATTTTCTTTTACATATCATTTCTCAGAACTGGGTCACACGACCACCCTTAGGTGCAAGGGAGGCTGAGAACGTGGGTATCTGGCAAAGGGGAATAGGATAGCAACGGTTGGCCTACACAAGTCATGACCCATTCTTGACAACTTGGCACATTACAATTCCCAGTGGAATGAAGAAAAAAGCCGGCCAGGCATGGTGGCTCATGCCTGTAATCCCAGCACTTAGGGAAGCCAAGGCGAGAGGATCATTTGAGCCCAGGAGTTTGAGACCAGCCTGGGCGATATAATGAGACCCTGTCTCTACAAAAAAAAAAAAAAAAAAAAAAAAACAAACAAAAATTAGTCGGGGGTGATGGCACTCACTTGTAGTCCCAACTACTCTGGAGGCTGAGGTGGGAGGATTGCCTGAGCCCAGGTGGAAGAGGCTGCAGTGAGCTGTGATCATGCCACTGCACTACAATCTGGGTAACAGAGTGAGACCCTGTTTCAGAAGGAAAAAAAAAAAGACTCTGAGAGGCAGAGAGAAGACAAGCCAGTTAAGAACCTCAGGACTCAAGGAATGACATATTGCTGAGCTCCCTGGGTTTTCTTTTTGCCTGATATAGCCTAGACTGGGAGCTGGAGAAGCCAGCAACCCAGAAATGCCAAGAAGTGCAGATAAATTTGCTCTTCCAAAAGTGTTCTCTCTGGCAGAGGGAGCAGGAAGAGGCAGCCTAGTAAGATAGAAAACTTTTAAATGATAATTACTCTTCTCCGGGAAATGCCACAGGGAAAAAAAAAAAAAAACGGAATGTACCCACACCCATGCAGCAAAGCTGAGTGAATAGCCTAGAATTCCACCCTCCCTAGGCTGTAATGAGACGTCTAGAAGTGGTGTCAGAGGAGGGCAGGTAGGGAGCTGGGGCTTTTATCTCCACAAGGCAGTAGCAAGGTCTTCTCCCTCTCTGCTGGGCGGGGTCATAGTAGGTCTTGTGGAAAGTTAGGATTTTTATGGCCTCCCAGCAGTCATGGGAACAAACCCACCCATCCCCCAACTTCCTATTCCCCCAACCCTCTACTCCTCTCCTATCGCCCCACCCCACCCCTGGTCCACGATGTCAGTAAAAGCCATGTGGGAAGCAGTATGAAGCCATTCCTGCCCTTTCCAGGAAGGTATCCGTAGAGGCCTAGTGGGGAGCAAGAAATGCCCCTCTTGCCCAGAAGTAATGGGGATCCCCCAACTTTTGGTATCCATGCATCATTGCCTATCGGGCTCTTCCTGTGCACTGCACAGAAAAAAACAGTTCACCGAGACTGTGATATTGCAGTAAAGAAATGGTTTAATTAATGTGAGGCCGGCCATGTGGGAGAACTGGAGTTCTCACTCAAATCAGTCTCTCCACAGGCTCGGAGGTTAGGGTTTTTCAAGGATAGATTGGTGGGTGGGCGATTAGGGAATATGGGTCCTGTTGATGGGCTGGAAACGCAATCACAGGTGTGTGGAAAATGGCCCTCGTGCCCTGAGTCTGCCTCTGGGTGGGGGTCACAGGACTGATTGAGTCATGAGTCATGGGTTCAGTAGGAGTCAATCCATTCTTTACTCAGAATGTAAAAGCCTAAAAAACATCTCAAAAGATCAATCTTGGCCAGGTGCAGTGGCTCATGCCTATAATTCCAGCACTTTGGAAGGCTGAGGCAAACTGATCACTTGAGGCTGGGAGTTCAAGAGCTTCCTGACCAACACAGTAAAACCCTATCTCTACTTAAAATACACACACACACACACACACACACACACACACACACACACACACACATATGGCTGGGTGCAGTGGCACATGCCTATAGTCCCAGCTAGTGGGGAGGCTGAAGCATGAGAATTGCTTGAGCCTAGGAGGCAGAGGTTGCAGTGAGCCTAGATTGCGACCACTGCACTCCAGCTTAGGTGATGCAGTGAGACTCTGTCCCAAAAGAAAAAAAAAAAAAATCAACCTTAGATTCTACAAAGAGTGTTATCATCTACAGGAGCAATTAGCAAAGCCTCAAATCTTGTGACCTCTGGTTACGTGACACCAGAGCAGTAAAAGGATTATAAAAACTGTATCTACATTTTAAAATTTAGGCCCCTCCCATAATCTTAATCTTGTGGCGTTTTATTAACCTTACAAAGACGGTTTCAGCCCCTGAACAAGGAAAAGATCCATTTTAGGGTAAGACTATTTTCATCCTTGCTTCAAGGTTAAGCTGTAAATTAAACTCTTCCCATGGTTAGCTTGGCCTATGCCCAGGAATGAGCAGACATCTAGCCTGTGAGGATGGAGTCAGCCACGTTAGACTTCTCTCACTGTCTCATTGTCATAATCTACGCAGACTGAACATGAAACTACTCTGCGACCCAGCAATTGCATTCTTGAATATTCATCCAAGAGAAATAAAAATTTATATTCACACAAAAACCTCTACATGAATGTTTATCGCAGCTTTACTCCTAATAGGCAATCACTGGAAACAACTTGTGATATTGTAAAATTACATTTGGTCTTGGACCCCATTTCCTGGCATACAACTCCTAAAATGCTTAGAATACTTAGAGGACAGTGGCACGATCTCGGCTCACTGCAACCTCCACCTCCTGGAGTCAAACGATTCTTGTGCCTCAGCCTCCTGAGTAGCTGAGATTACGGACGCCCACCACCACGCCCGGCTAATTTTTGTATTTTTAGTAAGAGATGGGGTTTTGCCATGTTGGCCAGGCTGGTCCTGGCCTCAAGTGATCTGCCCACCTCAGCATCCCACAGTGCTGGCATTATAGGCTTGAGCCACTGCGCCCGGCCTGTGTCTTTAGTTTTAAATACTGCAGTGAAAGAGCATGTTTGGGTTGATCCACAGCTCACTATGAAATAATCACAAATGATTATATGGGAGGCAGACACACGAGGGTTATTTCCAAGGGAACAGCCAGCCTGGTGGACTGGATAAAGCCACTGTAGGCTGGATATTGTGCCTTATGCCTGTACTCCCAACACTTCAGGAGGCAGAAGTGGGTGGATCACTTGAGCCCAGGAGTTTAAGACCAGCCTGGGCAATGTGGCCAGACTCCATCCCTTCCAAAAGAAAAAGAAAATTAGCCAGGCACGGTGGTGCACACCTGAAGTCCAAGCTATGTGGGAGGCTGAGGTGCAAGGATCACTTGAGCCTAGGAGGCAGAGGTTACAGTACGCCAAGATCACGCCACTGCATCCAACTTTGGCGGCAGAGTGAGACCCTGTCTCAAAAAGAAAAAAAAAAAAGAAGCCGCTGTAAGATCTGTTCTCCCTGAGAAGGGGGACGCGGTCTCCTCCTATAAATACCCAGTAGAGCACCTCGGAAGAAGCAGCTGATGTGTTTCGTATGCAAGTCATGTGGGCCTGGCTTTATGAGGATCAGGATATTCACTAGCTGAATGTGCTCATTGCCAAGATCATAGTAAATGCTGTGGTTAAGGGCACCCCTGTAATGTGGATGCCCCGTATAATCTTGCTGCTGCAAAATCACAAGGTAGTTCAAGAAGCCTTATCACGTTTTCTGGGCCAGTCACGGTGGTTTACGCCTGTAATCCCAGCACTTTGGGAGGCCTAAGTGAGCAAATCACTTGAGGTCAGGAGTTCGAGACCAGCCTGCTCAACATGGTGAAACCCCATCTTTACAAAGAAAATATAAAGAAAAATTAGCAGGGCATGGTGGCGCATGCCTGTAGTCTCAGGAAGCTGATGCAGGAAAATCACTTGAACCTGGGAGGCAGAGGTTGCAGTGAGCCGAGATCATGCCACTGCACTCCAGCCTGGGTGACAGAGAGAGACTCAGTCTCAAAAAAAAAAGAAAAAAAAAACAGATTAATTAATAAGAGAATGGGGAAAGGCAGACAAGAGAGTCAAAGGATTCACCCCAGGAAGGTGGAAAACACGCTCGATGACTCGAGTGATGTCAGAGAAACACTGGAATGAGTGTGACACTGCGCAGCAGAGATCTATGATGAAATGGAAATGGTTTAGCAGGATCATCCTACCTGGGGAATGCGAGGAGGAAATACACGCAGAGAGCCTCTTTTCCCCTCAGATAGACTTTGGAACTGTGGGAGGGGTTGCTGGATTCTATTGTCACTTGAATAGTGCCCTATGAACAGTTCTCAACTGACAGCTGGTTGGGGCTGGGCATAGTGGCTCACGCTGGTAATCCCAACACTTTGGGAGGCTGAGGCAGGAGATTGTTTGAGCCCAGAAGTTGGAGACCAGCCTGGGCAACACGGTGAGATTCCCTCTCTATAAACAATTTAAAAATTAACCAGGTGCAGGCCTGTGGTCCCAGCTACTCAGAAGGCTGAGGTGGGAGGATCACTTGAGCCCAGGAGTTCAAGGTTGCAATGAGCCATATTCATGCCACTGCACTCCAGCCTGGGTGTCTGGATGACAGAGTGAGACCCTGTCTCAAAAAAAAAAAAAAAAAAAAAAAAAAACCGCATAGAGTGTGGGTGACAGTTCCAAGTTCCAAGATGAATAGACAACATCTTATCTGGAAAGATGCCACTCTGATCAAAGAGGGTAAAAGCAAATCAGCTCAATGGGCTGAATTGCATGGTGGTTTCCGAGCAGTGCTGGAAAGATTGAACAGTGATAAAAAGTCTTTGTGTTTGGGTTGTTACTAACTCATGGGCAGTGGCCAGAGGCCTAGCCATACTCAGGTAGGAGGGCGTGGAAACCTGGTCTATTAAAGAGATGCCCTTATAGGGCTCAGCCGTATGGAAACGTGAGAGTGCATTAAAGTAAGTCATGGGCTGCCCATCAGAAGAACCTTCTTCCGGGTTTGGAAGGTGATTGGAACCGACAAGCAGATATCCCCATGTGCTCCCTTGTAGGGGCCACCTGGGTCTATGAGACAGGGGCCCTGCAGCAGTGCAGAAACGGGCTGAATCTAGACATGTTCCTCTTGTGCCCTCTGAGGTACAAAACGCCAGTGAGACTGTTCTGTTTGTCAGCAAGAGAGACAGAAGCTGCTGAGGGCTATGGGAAATATTCCTTGGTGGGAAGACCCTGAACGTAGCTGGCAAGTGAGACTGATGCTGGTAGCCCTGGGGGACCACAAGTGGCTCTTGACAATAATAGACACTGACTCTGCACTGCGCCTTGCTTACCCAGTGGAAGATGCAACTGTTCACGATGCCGTTAAAAGACAGGACCAAAAATAGTACATGGATTTGGGCAGCTAACTGTCATTTCTTCAGACCAAGGGGCACACTGTGCAGGCTGGAACGTCCAGCAATGGACAAAGAGATATTCTCCTAGAGAAGTGGAACCGGCTATTAAAATTTATAAGGGCTGGACATGGTGGCTCACACCTATTATCCCAGCAATTTGAGAGGCCAAGGCGGGAGAATCGCTTGAACCCAGGAGTTCGATAAAAGCCTGGGAAACATAGTAAGACCTCGTCCCTATAAAAATAAGAAAAAAAATCAGCCGGGTGTGGTGGCACGTGCCTGTAGTCCCAGCTACTTGGCAGGCAGAGGCAGTAGGATTGCTTGAACCCAAGAGGTGGAGTCTATAGTGAGCCATGATCACGCCACTACATTCCAGCCTGGGCAACACAGCAAGACTCTGTCTCCAAAAATAAAATTTAAAAATAAAAAATAAAATTTATTGGTTGTCTAAAATGGGTTGAGGCTGGGCATGCTGGCTTACACCTGTAATCCCAGCACTTTGGGAGGCCAAGGACCGCTTGAGGACAGGAGTTTAAGACCAGCCTGGGAAATATACAAAGACCCTCATCTGTACAAAAAGAAAAAAAAATAATAGTCAAGTATGGTGGCACACATCATAGTCCTAGCTACTCAGGAGGCTGAGGCAGGAGGATCACCTGAGCCCAGGAATTTGAGGCTACAGTGGGCTACAGGCATGCCCCCACCACACCTGGCTAATTTTTGTATTTTCTTTGCAGAGACAAGGTTTCACCATGTTGCCCAGGCTGGTCTCAAACTCCTAGGCTCAAGCAATCTGGCTACCTCAGCCTCCCAAAGTGCTGGAATTACAGGCGTAAGCCACCACACTCAGCTTTGAAGAGAGAAAGGGCAGGTTGGGTTTTATGCCACACAAGCTCTTGTTACACAATAATCATGCATATTCAGCAGGTTTGGGAGAAAGCTATACATATTTATGAGAGGAGCCAAGTGCATGAGCAATGGGTAAACATTGGCGGCAGAAATAGGGCCCCACATTTGCTTCACGGGCAATCATTAAGCACCTACCGTGTCTGGGCTAGATTCTGGTTATTCAGGCAAAGCACAGGAAGGGGAACCCGCAGTGGAATGAGCCACCGCACCCAGCCTATATGCTTGTTAACATTCTTTTTTTTTTGTGAGACTGAGTCTCGCTCTGTCGCCCAGGCTGGAGTGCAGTGGCCAGATCTCAGCTCACTGCAAGCTCCGCCTCCCGGGTTTACGCCATTCTCCTGCCTCAGCCTCCTAAGTAGCTGGGACTATAGGCGCCGGCCACCTTGCCCGGCTAGTTTTCTGTATTTTTTAGTAGAGACGGGGTTTCACCGTGTTCGCCAGGATGGTCTCGATCTCCTGACCTCGTGATCCGCCCGTCTTGGCCTCCCAAAGTGCTGGGATTACAGGCTTGAGCCACCGCGCCCGGCTGCTTGTTAACATTCTTAATCACACACACACGGGATGTAACATACATCCCATGTTCACTTTGGGGCCAGGTTTTAGCATTAAAATGAGCTGGAATTTGGCTCATTACGTCAAAAGGTGACCTACAGGACACAAAGACAGTTTGTGCGCAGCCTCTGTAAGCTGCCGAAACTGGCTTAAGGTCTGCAATTCCTTATAAGAAAAGAATGTTTATAAGGCCAGTCGCTGTCCAGAGTTGTAGCAGTTTGGGCTGTAAATTCGCCTGATATAGCTCCTTTGGTTAGGGAGTTTAGCAAGGCCATGGTTTTACTTTTTTTTTTTTTTTTTTTCCTTTTTCTTTTTTGAGACAGGGTCTTGCTCTGTCACCCAGGCTGGAGTACAATGGTGCAAACACGGCTCACTGCAGCCTTGACCTCCCAGGCTCAAGCAATCCTCCCACAGCCTCCTGAGTAGCTGGGCCTGCAGATATGCCCACACCTGACTAATTTTTGCAATTTTTGTAGAAATGAGATTTTGCCATGTTGTCAAGGCTGGTCTCAAACTCCTGGACTCAGGCAGCCTGCCCTCCTCGGTATGCCAAAGTGCTGGGATTACAGGCATGAGCCACAGCACCCAGCTGGTTTTTCTTATAGCTATAGGAATTGAGACATTTGCCATGCCAGCCAGGACCCGAACTCTTGACCTATAGGTAGGTAAATTTTGTTTCCTTAACCTTGGGCCTGTCTTAGTTGATAAAGGGGTTTCTGTTTTGGTCTCTGATCACACTACATGTAGGCCTCTCAGAACACACTACACTAGGCACTTTACATTATTAATTAATCTTTTTTTTTTTTTTTTTCTTGAGACAGGGTCTGTCTGTGTTATCCAGGCTGGAGTACAGTGGTGTGATCTCTGTTCCCTGCAACCTCAGCCTCCTGGGCTCAAGCCATCCTCCCACCTCAGCCTCCCAAGTAGCTGGAACTATAGGCATGTGCCACCATGCCTGGCTAATTATTTTGTATTTATTTGCAGAGATGGATTTCGCCATGTTGCCCAGGCTGGTCTTAAACTCCTGAGCTCAAGTGATCCCCCCTGCCTTGGCCTCCCAAACTGCTAGGATTGCAGGTGTGAGCCACTGTGCCCAGTCCTACTCACCTTCTTAAACCTTATGAGGTTAATACCACCATGATCCTGTTTTACAGACAATGAAACTGAGGTAAGTAATTTACCCAAGGTAATAGAAGTAATAAGTAGTGGAGGTAGAATTTGAACCAAAACATTCAGATTTTAAAGTCCTTGATTCTAGGCGCTGTGCTGCAGTAAAGGCTGGGCCACTCATAGGGCTTCTCTTTAAAGATGCACTCCAGTTCACATGGCTAGGCAAAAGGCAAATGTTGAAATAGCTGCAGAAGCTAGGGGCTGATAAGACCCTGAAAAACCAGGGTGTGGACTAAGCTGGCTAAGACCAATTGAACTTAGTTAGCACTGGATTTGACCTAGGTTTCACCTAGGACCTCATTGTATGCTCATTAACTTTTTTTTTTTTTTTTTTTTTTTTTTTGAGATGGAGTTTCATTCTTGTCACTCAGGCTGGAGTGCAATGGCGTGATCTCAGCTCACTGCAGCCTCTGCCTCCTGGGTTCAAGCGATTCTCCTGCTTCAGCCTCCCAAGTTCCTAGCCTCCAGTTCCTAGCCATTCTCAGGGTTCTCCCTCTATTCAGTCCCTCCTTCTTCAGGCCTTCTCAGTATACATCTCCATCCCTCCTCTTCAGAAAACTTTCAGAAGCAAGAAACAGAGCCTACGACTGATCTGGCCTTAAACACTGAAGAAATGTTATTATCTCACATAATAAAACGGGGAAGCTTCTTGGTTGATTGATTTGGCAGCTCAATTCCTTTAGTAAAGGCCCACTTCTTTGTGGATTTCCACTGTCATCCTTGACTTGTCAGCCCCCTCATGGCCACAAGATGGCTGCCCAAGCTCCAGCCAGAATGTTCTCAAATATCCAGAGACAGTAAAGGGACTATTTCTTCCCTCTTTCAATCAATCTCCTTTCAATCATTAAGGAAGACCTTCGCCAGAAACTCCAATACACTCCCCACTCATGTCTCATTGACCAGAATTATTTCATGTGCCCATGCTAAGCCTATCACTAAGCAAGGGAAATAGGAAAACATGGTTGGTTTAGACCAATTACTATTAACTTCCTGAAGTCAGAGTCCACTTCCTGTAAAGAACATGACCACGTGGAGGACATTAGACAGCAAAAAATTAAATGGAGGTTTTATTGGGAAAGAGGAAGAGGAAACTAAGTTTTTGCCACATTCTAACCACAGAAGTGGACTTCACAGTGGGGTTCATCCTTCTTCCTCCCCAAATACAATCTCCAGAGGACCAGCATTAATTATCAGAAATAGTGCTGTCTCAGCAGTTCTCAAACAATAATGTGCATAAGAATCACCCCAGAAATTTGGTGAAAGGGCAGATCTCTGGGAATGATGGAACTTGAGCCTAAATCCACCTATTTTAACACCTGGGCTTTTAACCATTGTCTTATTGAGCTCTTACCCTATGCCAAGCACTGCTCTAGGAGCACTCCCTTAATGCCTACAGCAGAATTAGGCCTAAGAAGTTCCCCTTCATAGGTCTCCTGTGACCTACCTTATCCTCCAGAATGTTCCTTCCAGCCAAAACGAAAAGAGTTGTGCCCACTCCAACTTTCTAGCCCCTTGGACAGAGGTCTGATCTTTGAAATTCTCATCAAAGTGAGACAGGAATAATACAGGGTGGTCACAGGAGAACAAAAAATTCCAGTCAGCACTTTCACATGGCTAGGCAAAAGGCAAATGTTGAAATAGCTGCAGAAGCTAGGGGCTGATAAGACCCTGAAAAACCAGGGTGTGGACTAAGCTGGCTAAGACCAATTGAATTTAATTAGCACTGGATTTGACCTAGGTTTCACCTAGGACCTCATTGTATGCTCATTAACTTTTTTTTTTTTTTTTTTTTTTGAGATGGAGTTTCATTCTTGTCGCTCAGGCTGGAGTGCAATGGCGTGATCTCAGCTC
>NC_045450.1:22103541-22134475 GCF_002776525.5 Piliocolobus tephrosceles | reverse complement strand
CATTCTTGTCGCTCAGGCTGGAGTGCAATGGCGTGATCTCAGCTCACTGCAGCCTCTGCCTTCTGGGTTCAAGCGATTCTCCTGCTTCAGCCTCCCAAGTAGCTGGGATTACAGGTGCCCACTTTCACACCTGGCTAACTTTTGTATTTCTAGTAGAGACAGGGTTTCACCATGTTGGCCAGGCTGGGCTCAAACTCCTGACCTCAGGTGATCTGCCAGCCTCGGCCTCCCAAAGTGCTGGGATTACAAGCATGAGCCACTGCACCCAGCCTATATGCTCATTAACATTCTTAATCACACACCCACCAGTGCCAGGACAGTTTCAGGAGCACCCATATTTGATGTAAAAATTGGTGGCACCATAGCTCTGGGAAATCTCCACCTTTTTCCAGGAATTTTCATGAATATTCCTTCTCTTGGTATGTCCACGCTCCTTTCTCTTGAGTATGTACTCAAGAGCCTACTGCAATGTTTCTGTGCTTCCCCCAGCCCATCGAGATTCCCTCCCCTCAATGAGAGAAGGGAGTGCGTGTAATAAACAGATTCTCCCAGCTCTTCAGATAACTACTTTTGCGTTCCTGTACTCTCGGGACCACAGTTTTCCCATCAGTAATGTCTTGATGGAGGAGTTTCTATCCACCTTCCAGCCCTTTGTTGAGATCCTGTACCCCCGGGAGTATATAGAGAAGCATTGAGGTGTGAGTGAGAAGGGAGGGGGATAAGCGAGTACAATTACTCCTGGGAACATTTCCTTTCTTTGGGGAGAGAAGTGGCATATCATTGATACTGCTGGATCTCATCAAACACCCAAGCATCCCTTAAAATAATTATTTGAATCTACAAAGCTAATGAGCAATTGCCAAAGCTCTTTTCCTGCTAATGGGGCCGCATTGTGTTCCCACTAATGAGTGCTGATTGGCACTCCAAGCAGATGCAAACCTCGGTCTTTGTTTCTTACAAATAGCCTTTTTTTTATTCCTTTTAAAGGCATACTCTGGGGGTGCTGAGAGTTTCAGCTTGACTGCAAATCTAAAATGGGGTTTGGGATTTGATTCCTTCAATTCCCATCCCAAATCTGCCTGCTAAGCCTCTTCCCAGTGTCATCAAAAACTGCTCTTTTGAAGACCTTAAATTTAAAAGAGATGGTGGGCTTGAAATTGGATAGAAGAAGGTGCAGTTTCTATAACCACCTGGTGAGAGGGGTAGTGTCTGCACCAGCACTGGTAAAGCAGCTGGTTATTATTAAGAGATGTCTTCTCCTCCCCTCTTCCCTACAAATCTCAAGGTCTTACTGTCTTGCAGCTTCTAAGTGCCTTTCATCTCAGTCTTTAACGTCCCTTATGTCAACATGTTCCCTTGTTGAAAACGTACTTTAGAGAGCAACTGTTCCCCGTCCTGCACTTTGCCTGAATAACCACAATGTAGCCCAGATACATTAGGTGCTTAATGATTGCCCATGAAGCAAATGTGGGGCCCTATTTCTGCTGCCATCCATTATGCTTTCCATCTATTTCCTACAATCTATGGAATGAGATCTCCAGTACGAATCTGAAGGTACAGAATCCAGTGCAATGGCGGAATTGTTCGATTCATGAGAAGTATTCCCTTCAGCATTGCAGGGGCTGCTAAGTCCAGCTGGCTGCACAAGCAATGGCTAGGCTCTATGATGAGTGGTCCCTGGAGGAGGCTGGTTTAGTGTCTCATCTCCCCTCTTCCCTGGGCTGACACAACAGTCCAGGTCTGAGGAAGGAAGCAGTACAAGTAGCACAGGACTTAAGGCACAGGCTTCATCACTATATAGACCTAAAGTTGAGGCTGAGCTCTGCCTTGTAGCAGCTGTGTGACCTGGAACAAGATCCTTAACTTATCTAACCATCGCCAGCAAAATGAGGATAATAAGAGTATGCAGCTGGTTGTTTATAAGATGACTACCGTAATCCACCCCCACCCCGTATCCATATCTTGAGAAGGTCACTTCTATGTATAAGCTGGTGTTAGTCATGTGACTTGCTTTGACCAATGGGACATTAACCAATGCGATGCAAGTAGAGGCTGGAAGCCTTCTTGCACATTAGGATTTACTCTCTTGCTGCTGAGAACTTTCCTACCATCATGTGAACCAGTGTGGGCTGATACTGACAGACACATGGCTGTCGCCCCAACTAACATTGAGCCAATTGCCAGATATGTGAGCAAGACAATCCTAGGCCATTCAGTTGCAGCCAAGCTAGCCCAGATCAGAACAAACTCGCAGAAAATTCATAGAACTGTGACAAATAATAATGTCTATTGCTTAGTCAATTGCAGTGGCTATGCTTATAGTCTCAACTACTCAGGAAGCTGATGAGGGAGGATTGCTTGGGCCCAGGAATTCAAGACCAGCCAGGTCAATATAGCAAGACCCCGTCTCTAAAAAATAATTAAAAAAATAAAAATTCAATAAAAGACAAAATAATGCCAGGCACAGAGGCTCATGCCTGAAAGCCCAGCACTTTGGGAGGCTGAGGTGGGAGATCACTTGATCCCAGGAGTTCAAGACAGCCTGGGCAACAGAGTGGAACCCTGTATCTACAAAAATTTAAAAATTATCTGGGCATGGTGGCATGTGTCTGTGGTCCCAGCTACTCAGGAGGCCAAAGCAGGAGGATCACTTGAACCCAGGAGGTTGAGGCTTCAGTGAGCCATGTTCACAGCACTGCACTCCAGCCTGGGCAACAGAGCAAGACTGTCTCAATAAAAATAAAATGATGTCTGTTGTTTTAAGACACTTAAACTTGGGGAGGTTTGTTACACAGAAAAAGCTAACTGATACACATTGCCCCAGTCATAGTGATGTTTGAGCTTTTTTTTTTTTTTTTTATACTTTAAGTTCTAGGGTACATGTGCATAATGTGCAGGTTTGTTACATATGTATACTTGTGCCATGTTGGTGTGCTGCAGCCATCAACTCGTCAGCACCCATCAACTCGTCATTTACATCAGGTATAACTCCCAATGCAATCCCTCCCCCCACCCCTCCCCATGATAGGCCCTGGTGTGTGATGTTCCCCTTCCCGAGTCCAAGTGATCAGTTCAGTCAGTTCAGTTCCCACCATTGTTCAGTTCCCACCTATGAGTGAGAACATGCGGTGTTTGGTTTTCTGTTCTTTTTTTTTTTTTTTTTTTTTTTGAGACGGAGGAGTCTCGCTCTGTCGCCCAGACTGGAGTGCAGTGGCGCAATCTCGGCTCACTGCAAGCTCCGCCTCCCGGGTTTACGCCATTCTCCTGCCTCAGCCTCCCGAGTAGCTGGGACTACAGGCGCCCGCCACCTCGCCCGGCTAGTTTTTTGTATTTTTTAGTAGAGACGGGGTTTCACCGTGTTAGCCAGGATGGTCTCGATCTCCTGACCTCATGATCCGCCCGTCTCGGCCTCCCAAAGTGCTGGGATTACAGGCTTGAGCCACCGCGCCCGGCCTGGTTTTCTGTTCTTGCGATAGTTTGCTGAGAATGATGGTTTCCAGCTGCATCCATGTCCCTACAAAGGACACAAACTCATCCTTTTTTATGGCTGCATAGTATTCCATGGTGTATATGTGCCACATTTTCTTAATCCAGTCTGTCACTGATGGACATTTGGGTTGATTCCAAGTCTTTGCTATTGTGAATAGTGCCGCAGTAAACATACGTGTGCATGTGTCTTTATAGCAGCATGATTTATAATCCTTTGGGTATATACCCAGTAATGGGATGGGTGGGTCATATGGTACTTCTAGTTCTAGATCCTTGAGGAATCGCCATACTGTTTTCCATAATGGTTGAACTAGTTTACAATCCCACCAACAGTGTAAAAGTGTTCCTATTTCTCCACATCCTCTCCAGCACCTGTTGTTTCCTGATATTTGAGTTTTAAATGTATATAAGGTGCTTCAACCAGTGCCTGATACATCATAAGTATTCAACCAATGTTGATCACATCATTTGATCTGTGAAGTCAGGATATTAGGAACCTTCCAGGGTGATCTCTGCTGAAGCAGAGCACGTACAGAAAGAAATTATACTTAATTTTGCCAACCCATAGTCTGGTTCCAAGTCTGGTTCCCTCCCCAAGGGAGGGACTCCAGACCTTGCAAAAGCACCATTAGTCATTGCTGATCTGCACAGATCATGAGTATCTCATTCCAACACCATTTTAGTGAGCAACAGCTACTTCAGAGTTAGCCAGTGGGAAAGAAGCAATCCCTTCTACTGCAGTAACACCAACAAAAACCTGTCACTGCTCATGCCAGACCCAGTGAGAAACATTCCCACCCACCCCAGGTGGCCCAGCCCCTTCCCCACTAGTCAGCAGGTCTATGGATGATTGGTTCCAGTGGATTCATATATGGAACATTTATATGTATTCCTGAATTACAATGCCTCTGAGCCTCCCAGCTACACCCCATTCCTACTTTCAAAAAGCAACCTCATATGCACTCACATACCAGTTTTCCACTGCAATCTAAAAACACAAACATTGCCAAGTTCTTTCTCTCTCTGGCTTCAGATTGAGGTGCAGGAAGCCACATAAACTAGCCACAGCTGAGAGTGTCTCTTCTGAGGATGCCTATGACGGTATTGAGGTACCATCTCCCAATGCCCACAAAGTGACCAGTTCCAGGGCTGCCCCAGGTGAGGTGGATTCTGCACAGGACCACCTCTTCCCCATCGCTGCATCAATCTTCCCCATCAATCACAAAATCTGTCACCCAAACAGTTCTGCAGACAGCATTGTTTATAAAAGCCAAACATTGGAAACGATGCAAATGAGTTTTTTTAATTGTCATTTATTCACACAATGGAATACCATAGAACAGTGAAAATGCACAAACACTCCACACAATAACAAGCATGAATTTCACAGATATAAAGTTAAGTGAAAGAAAACACTCATTTAAAAGTATTTTTGTTTGTTTGGCTTTGGTTATTTGGGTTTGTTTTTGTTGTTGTTGTTTTGTTTTATTTTGTTTTTTCTGAGACAGAGTCTTGCTCTGCTGCCTGGTCTGGAGTACAGTGGCATGATCACAGCACGATCATCCAGTCTCTACCTCCTATGCTCAAGTGATCCTCCTGCCTCAGCCTCCCAAGTAGCTGGAACTACAGGCATGCAAAACCATGCCCAGGTGATTTTTAAATTGTTTGTAGAGATGAGGTTTCACCATATTGGCCAGGCTGGTCTCCAACTCCTGACCTCAGGTGATCTACCCACCTTGGCCTCCCAAAGTGCTGAGATTACAGGTGTAAGCCACCTTTCCTAGCCAAAAAAAAAAAATTTTTTTTGAATCAACCTATATTATGTTTTAAAAACAAACAAACAAACAAACAAAAAACAGAGTAAGTCAAATGGCATGGTTTAGGGATGTATTCTAAGGTGATAAAAAGATATTTAAAAAGCAAGAGAGTGATTACTAAATACTAGGAGCTTGGTTTCCTTTTGGGGTAAAGGAAAGGTTTTGAAAGTGAAGGAACATCCAAGGGCTTCCTGGGACCCTGAGGATGTTCCCTTTCTTGGCTCAGGTGACGGTTCCCTACATGGGTGTTTGCTTTATAGCAATTCTTTATGCTGTCTACTTATGTTTGATTCATTTTTCTATATAAATGTTATATACTCCCACCCACTTCCAAAAGAAAACATTTTTAGAAACAATTCTATAGTACCTGTCCTCTACACTTTTCTTTTCTTTTCTTTTCTTTTTTCTTTTCTTTTTGTGACAAAGTCTCGCTCTGTTGCCCAGGCTGGAGTGCAATGGCAAGATGTCAGCTCACTGCAACCTCCACCTCCAGCATTCAAGCAATTCTCATGCCTCAGCCTCCCAAGTAGCTGGGATTACAAGAATGTGCCACCAAGTCCAGCTAATTTTTGTAGTTTTAGTAGAGATGGGGTTTTGCCATGTTGGCCAGGTTGATCTCAAACTCCTTCCCTCAAGTGATCCTCCCACCTTGCTCTCCAAAGTGCTGGGATTATAGGCATGAGCCACCACACCCAGCCCTGATACCTCCGTTCTATTCCAGTTACGCAACAATAGCTCCATGACCATCACTGGATGCAAATGCATATTGGTAATGGTGGTGGATGGAGTGGAAAGTAGGTATTTATACTACGAAGTCTAATATCTACTTCTGCCAGCCAGCATGCCGGTAATAGTATTAGTCATCACAGTAGTAGTTGCAGCATTCTGCTTGGATATTGACCCAGGTTGGAACAAATCTAGAATTTACTTATATGTCTTAAGCTGAACTTCCAGTCACCCTTGGTTCCTTCTCAGCCTTAGCTCAGAGACAGGGTCTCACTCTGTCACCCAGGCTGGAGAGCAGTGGTATGAACACGGCTCACTGCAGCCTCGATCTCCTGGGTTCAAGCCATCCTCCTGCCTCAGCCTTCCAAGTAGCTGGGACCACAGGTGTGTGCCACCACCCCTGGCTAACTTTTTAAATTTTCTGTAGAGACAGAGTCTCATGATGTTGCCCAGGCTGCTCTCAAACTCCCAGACCCAAGCAAATCCTCCCACCTCAGCCTCCCAGAGTGTTGGGATTACAGGCACGAGCCACCGTGTGCTGCCTGCTCAATGCGTATTTCACTAGTAGACGTGAGTTTGCAAGTCTAAAGAAGGGATGATTTGTTCTGTGCCTCATCAACCAAGAATGATGAGAACAGAGCCCTGAGGAACACCAGCATTTAGGGGAGAAACAGATAAGAGAACCCTTCCAAGGAAACCAGAAAGAGCAGCCAGGGAATGGTGCTCAGGAAGCCTAGAAGGAGTCAAGTCTCAAAAACAGTTTGGCCAGCCTGGGCGACACAGCAAGACTCTGTCTCAAAAAAAAAAAAAAAAGTACAGTTTGGCCTTGGTCGGGCGCAGTGGCTCATGCCTGTAATCCCAGCACTTTGGGAGGCTAAGACGGGCAGATCACTTGAGGTCAGGAGTTCAAGACCAACCTGGCCAACATGGTGAAACCCCATCTCCATTAAAAATACAAATATATGTACATATATATAATCCAGATGTGGTGGTGCACACCTATAGTCCCAGCTACTTGGGAGGCTGAGGCAGGAGAACTGCTTGAACCTGGGAGGCAGAGGGTTCAGTGAGCCGAGATTGTCCCACTGCACTCCAGCCTGGGCAACAGAGCAAAGCTCCATCTCAAAAACAAAACAAAACAAACAAAACCAGTTTGGCCAATGTCGAAATGCAGCAAAGTCTTATAAGATGTAGATCGATTGAATCAGCCCATTCCCAGAGATGTGATTTTCTGAATCCACCATTTTCTATAAATTATGCATATCAGCACTAAAACCCCATTAGTCCAAATTGAATTTTGCAAAATAGCTTTGGAAAGAGGAAAGCAAAACTACTAAGAGTGGTTATTTCTGGGCACTGAGATGAGTTGAGTGAAGGAGGGATTCTCACCTTTTTACTTCATGTACTTCTGAATTACTTTAATTTTTACAAGGAACATGGATGCATTTGAAAATTTCAAATGAAGCAAATAAATGAAAATAGCTCAGAGTTAACCAATACTAGCATAATAACATTGGGAGAAGGGAAAAGTGTTTTTTGTCGATGGAAGGGGAAAGAAAATCTATGGGGGGAGGTGGTGTTGATGACAGATGAGGGAATTTGGCAGGCAAGGACTGGGGATGGGTGAACTGACAATGTGGGAAGTGAGAGCGTGGTAGGAGATGCTGTGGTCCAGTAACTGGGTAGGTGGGTGAAAATACAATAGCAGCAGTAGTTCCCGGTTAGAAGTTGTAAGAGGCTCCTCCAGTGACCAATGGTCAGGTAAAGATGGCCAGGAAAAACCAGGCGAAGGGAGGGGGATGATATTTGGGGTCTCACTGGCCCTCCAGGCTAAGGAGACAGTTTTGTTGTCAACTCACTTGGGGCTGCCTTCCCCAAGAGTCAACTGGGTCACCAGTAGTCTTAGTTACTCAGGAGGCTGAGGTGCAAGGATTGTTTGAGCCCAGAAGTTCAAGACCAGCCTGGGCAACCTAGTGAGAACTCCATCTCTAAATAAATAGATAATCTTAAAAAAAAAAAAAAAAGTCAGTGGCAAACAAAGAGGAAACTGCCCCCCCCATCTACCCACCCATACCCCCAAGGCAAGACACACAGGGCAGAGCAGAAAACAGAGTTGGGGCCGGGCGTGGTGCCTCACGCCTGTAATCCCTGCACTTTGGAGGGTCGAGCTGGGTGGATCCACCTGAGCTCAGGAGTTCAAGACCAGCCTGGACAACATTGCAAAACCCCATCTCTACTAAAAAATTAGTCAGGTATGGTGGTGTGCACCTGTAGTCCCAGCAACTCGGGAGGAGAATTACTCGGGAGGCTGAGGCAGGAGAATTGCTTGAGCCCAGAAGGCAGAAGTTGCAGTGAGCCAAGATTATGCCACTGCGCTCCAGCCTGAGTGACAGAGCAAGACCCTGTCTCAAAAAGAAAAAAAAAAAAAGAGAGAGAGAGAAGAAAGAAAAGACAAAGAAAATAAGGATGAAGATAACAGCACAGAGTTAAATGTAGTCAGGCTGGGTTCCAATTTACTTAACATCAGAAATCTACAAAGTGCCCTTTTCATCATATCCTAACAAGCATTGATTGTATCTTTTGTTTTGTTTTTTAGTCTTTGCTAATCTGATTGGCAAAAAGGACTTTATTGTGACACAGGGGATGTCCTATCTAAATTGCTTGCTTACCCAAACCTTTGAGAGTGACACAGTGATTTTCATCTTTCCAGTCCCAGCATGTCACTTGACCTAGAATTAATGAATAAAAGTGCCATAGCATGGCTGTTTTTATTTGTATAAAGATGTTATAAAGAAAGAGTTGGCTGGGCAGGCATGGTGGTTCACGCCTACAAACCCAGCACCTTGGGAGGCTGAGGCAGGAGGATCACTTGAGCCCAGGAGTTCAAAACCAGCCTGGGCAACATAGTAAGACCTCGTATCCAGAAATAATTTTTTAAATCGGCCTGTATGGTGGCTTGCACCTGTAGTTCCACCTACTTGGGAGGCTGAGGTGAAAGGCTCACCTGAACCCAGGAGGTCAAGGATTCAGTGAGCCATGTTCATGCCACTGCACTCCAGCATGGGTGACAGAGCGAGACTCTGTCTCAAAAAAAAAAAAAAAGAGTCAAGCATTTTCCTCATCGGTTTAAGCACAAGGAAACCTCGGGGCTTTGTGGCTTACAATAATGCCAATCCAGGGATAAGATAATTGGTGGCTGGCTCTTGTCATCACGAAAGGTTTACCCAGGCTATTTCATTAATGTTGCAGCTGAAACCCTGCATTTGATGCAACTGAATCATTGGACCACTTAGCGCACTGTGGAGAAGTTATAGCATAAGGTAGTCAGTTTTTAGTCTGAGATGTCTCCAACTAGGAGGCGTCTCTATACCTCTAAGAAGGGTTGGATAAAATAAGTACAAAAAGGAGAGGATAGTGTTTCACAGTCAGATGCCTGTGGTCAGTGAGCCAAATCTGCCTGCAGCTGTATAAACAAAAGATTTATTGGAACACAGCCAGGCTCATTCACTTTTATTTTGTCTATGGCAGCTTTTGCCCTACAGTGGTAAAGTTCAATAGCTGAAACACTAGCTTTATAGCTCTCAAAGTCAAAACTATTTACTATCTGCTTTTTTTTTGGGGGGGGGGATGGAGTTTTGTTCTTGTCGCCCAGGCTGGAGTGCAATGGCGTGATCTCGGCTCACTGCAACCTCTGCCTCCTGGGTTCAAGTGATTCTCCTGCCTCAGCCCCACAAGTAGCTGGAATTACAGGCATGTGCTGCCATGACTGGCTAATTTTTGTTTGTTTGTTTGTTTGTTTTTTTAGTAGAGACAGGGTTTCACCATGTTGGCCAGGCTGGTCTCGAACTCCTGACCTCAGGTGATCCTCCCGCCCCAGCCTTCCAACATGCTGGGATTACAAACATGAGCCACCACAGCCAGCCTACTATCTGCTCTTTTATGGGTAAAGCTTGCCCGCCTTGTTCTAGACCCTACCCCTCTCCAGAAATGATCTGTGGAAAGAACCCAACTTGAGGAAGGTTTACATCAACAGATACAGAGGAGCACAGAAAGGTGGGGGATCATTTGGTCCTCACAGCAACTCTATGAGGTAGGTACTATTATTATCTTCACTCTATAGATGGGGAAACTGAGGCACAGAGCAGTTAAACTAATTTCCCAGAGTCACATAACCAATGATTGTTGGAACTGAGATTTGAACCCAGGTAGTCTGGTTCTAGAGTTTGCACACTTAACTGCCACCAACAATGACACTTAGAAGTTTTCAGGAGTGGAGGAAAGAAACAAAATAGGCATATACAAAAACTCATACTCTTCAAGAGCATCATAAGAAGCTAGAAGAAAAATGAAGCAATACTTTCCTTTTTTTTTGTTGTTTTTTCTTTTGAGAGAAAGGATATTTTCAACCTAAACTTCTAGACCCTGACACTTAACCATCAAGCATAATGGCAGAATTTAAGACATTAGAAATCATGCAAGCTCTCAAATATTTTTCACCAATGCACCCTTTTTTTTTTTTTTTTTTTTAAAATATAGTCTTGCTCTGTCACCCAGGCTGGAGTGCAGTGGTGCAATCATCTCAGCTCACTGCAACCTCCACCTCCCAGGTTCAAGCGATTCTCCTGCCTCAGCCTCCCAAGTAGCTGGGATTACAGGAACCTGCCACCATGCCTCACTAATTTTTGTGTTTTTAGTAGAGACAGGGTTTCACCATGTTGGCCAGGTTGGTCTCGAACTCTTAACCTCATGTGATCCACTCACCTCAGCCTCCCAAAGTGCTGGGATTACAGACGTGGGCCACCGCACCTGGTCACTAATGCATTCTTTCTTAGGAGGCTACTAGACAGTCTGCTCTATCAAAATGAGAAATTAAAGCTATAAAGAGGAAAACAGGGGGTCCAGGAAGCAGTGGAAGCAGGAGAAAGGAAAGGGAATCCCTAGGATGAGAGTAAAAAGTGGCCCAGAATGTACAGCAGGTCTGTTCAGACTGAAGCAATGAGATGGGATCCAAATAGGAGATTGTATCAGTTAGCTATTGCTGTGTAACAAATGACACCCCCAAAAGCTAGTAGCTTGAAACAACAAATATATATCATCTCACACACTCTAAGGGTCAAAAATCAGGGAGCAGTCTCTGGTTCAGTCTTTTATGAAGTTGCAGTCAAGTGGAGGCTGAAGTCATCTAAAGGCTTGACAGGGGCTGAAAGATCTATTCATTCACATAACTGCTGGCAAGATCCCTCAATTACTTACCACCTGGGCCTCTCCACAGGGCTGCTCCATATGGCAGTTGGCTCCCTCTAGAGTGAATAATCAAATAGAGATGGGGATGAAGCAAAGACCAAGACAGAAGTTACAATGTCTCTTATATTCTAATCTTAGAACTAATATGCCCTCACTTCTGATCTATTCTGCTGGTCAACAGAGATGAATCCTGGTATAAGGTTGGAGAGGACTACACAGGGTGTGAATAACAGGAAACAGGGATCACTGGGGGGATCATCTTTGTGGCTGCCTACCACAAAGGTATTCCAGTTATTACAGCAGTGTAGCAAAACCTAGTGGTGAAATTGGCTGGATTGCAGTGGCTTATGCCTGTAATTCCAACACTTTGGGAAGCCAAGGCAGGAACATCACTTGAGGCCAGGAGTTCAAGACCAACCTGGGCAACATAGTGAGACCCCATCTCTACAAAAATAAAAATAAAAAATTAGCCAGGTGTGTTGGCATGTGCCTGTATTCCCAGCTACTCAGGAGACTGAGACAAGAGGATCGCTTGAGCCTAGGAGCTTGAGGCTGTAGTGAGCCATGATCACAACACTGCAGTCCAGCCTGGACAACAGAGCAAGACTCTGTCTCAAAAAACAAAACAAACAAAAACCAAAACAAAACAAAAAACACCCTAGTGGTGAAAAACTATCACTTATTATGCTCATGGGTTTTGTGGGTCTGGAATTTAGAGCGCAGAAGGGATGGCTTGTCTCTGCTACCCAGTGTCTGGAACCTCAACTAGAAGACTCAAAGACTGGGGGCTGGAATCATCTGAAGGATTGTTTACCCACAGGTCTGGTGGTTGATGCTGGCTGTCAGTTGGGGGCCTCAGTTCCTCACTGTGCACTCTGTCCATGTGGCCTAGTTTGGGCTTTCTCACAGCAGTGACCGGGTTCTAAGGTTAGGAGCCCTGAGAGAGAGAGACAGTCAAGTAGATGACATGCTATCTTTTATGTCCTAGCTTCAAAAATCACAGTATCATTTCCACCGCCTATTTGTTGAAGCATCACAAAATTCCATTGAGGTTCAAGGGAAGAAGAATAGTTTCTGCCTTTGTGATTTTTTTTATTTTATTTTATTATTTTATTTTATTCCATTTTATTCTATTCTATTCTATTCTATTCTATTCTATTTTATTTTATTTTATTTTATTTTATTTTATTTTATTTTATTTTATTTTATTTTATTTTATCTTTTGAAACAGAGTCTCACTCTGTAGCCCAGGCTGGAATACTGTGGAACAATCTCAGCTCCCTGCAACCTCTACCTCCTAGGTTCAAGCAATTCTTGTGCCTCAGCATCCCAAGTAGCTGACGATTACAGGTGTGCACCACCATGCCCAGCTAATTTTTGTGTTTTTAGTAGAGACGGGGTTTCGCCATGCTGTCCAGTCTGGTCTCAAAACTCCTGACTTCAAGTGATCCGCCTGCCTTGGCCTCCCAAAGTGCTGGGAATACAGGTGTGAGTCGCTGCGCCCAGCCAAGAAATGCATTTCTGTTGTTTATCAGCTACCCTGTCTATCATATCTTGGTTTTACTGCCCAAACAGACTAAAACAAATATGTGGAAAACTAATAAAGTAAAATAAAGGAATTATTCACTCGAGAAAACAAAAGCTTATGCAAGAAGGAAAGGTAATCATGGTACACAACTTGGCTCAGCTTACATAGCATTTACAAAGTCACAGTAATGCAAACACTGAGTATGGATTTAACCAAACCTTGTAATGTGGTTAGGTCAAAGATGAGAAAGGAAATTGGAAGAGAGTGTGAAAGAGTCGAATTCTCACCCTCCATAGTAAGAAGTCAGCAAATAATGTCCGTAAGGGGAAAGACAGATGTATGTTTATAAATATGGAGGTGAATTAGAGAAGAAATGGCTAAAAGAATTTATAGAGGTTGCAAGCAGGCACAGTGGCTCATACCTGTAATACCAGCACTCTGGGAGGCCGAGGCGGGTGGATCACTTGAGGTCAGGGGTTTAAGACCAGCCTGGCCAACATGACAAAATCCCGTCTCTACTGAAAATACAAAAATTAGCCAAGTGTGGAGGCGCACACCTGTAATCCCAGCTACTCAGGAGGCTGAGGCAGGAGAATCACTTGAACCAGGGCAGCAGAGGTTGCAGTGAGCTGAGATCGTGGCACTGAACTCCAGCCTGGGCAACAGAGCAAGACTCTGTCTCAAGAAAAAAAGAAAAAATTATACAGGTTGCCTCTCTAGGCTGGAACTGGGGAGGAAGAGAGCGTGGCAAGGACTGCTGGTTTCCGGGTTGAGTTTGAAGCATAACTGGGCTTTTGTATTCAGTCTCTGTCTTACTTACCACACTTAGGCCTCTGCAATCTGTGGCCTTCAGGAGACTTGTCACTCTCTAATGCCTCTGATTAGACCCACTTAGACACCCTCAGGTCACCAGACATACTGTCCAGTTCAGCTATTCCAAGGGGCACAGCCCCCAGCCTCAGACTCCACATGCCAGGAGCTGGCCTCCCCCTCCCACTAGGCCCAGAAATTGCTTCCAGCCCCAAACTTGGAAAGAGAGCAAAAGTGTCCCCTATAAACATGGGATTTGTCCTTGCCTTGTCCCTGCCCAAAGCGAAAGAGCTCACCCAGATGGCCTTTCCCAAAAGAAAGGAACTGTGTACTCCATGCACAAACCCAAGCCTCCACCCTAAATGACAGAACCACATCTGCTTTTTAAAAAATAAAAGTAATAATAAGCCAGGCACAGTGGCTCAGGCCTGTAGTCCCAGGACTTTGAGAGGCCAAGGTCAGGAGTTCAAGACCAGCCTGGCCAACACGGTGAAACCCCATCTCTACTAAAAATACAAAAATTAGCCGGGCTTGATGCCAGGTGCCTGTAATCCCAGCTACTCAGGAGGCTGAGGCACAAGAATCACTTGAACCCAGGAGGTAGAGGTCGCAGTGAGCAGAGATCAAACCACTGCACTCCAGCCTGGGTAACAGAATGAGACGTTGTCTCAAAAAAAAAAAAAAAAAAAAAAAAAAAGTATCTGCATATAATGCTTGTAACTTTTTCAGTGACCATTTGTAGAGGTTTCAGAAAAGTAATAACGTCCAGTCCCTACTAGACTCTCCGTTGTGTGAATAAGAAATATATCTACAGAATCCAACCATGTTTCCATCTGCACTGAAGGATTTCTGTCCTCAACGTTGGAACAGAAACCAGTGTAATTCTTGGCACCCAGAGAACCATAATCAACCTCTTCCATGTTATCAGCTTTAGCTAATGTTAAAGGCATAGTGCTTAAAACATCAAAATTTAGGAGACTGCACAACAGTGACATACTAAAAATACAAATGCTTGTTTTATTTTGCTGACATATGTTGGTTGAGGATAACGGAACCAAAAGTAGATTCAGAAAATATTTTCTAATACACTGGATTTGCATATCACAGATAAATTATTTCTGGGCAACTTCTTCATGTTCTGCTTGGAGGAGAATGGGAATGCAGGGACAAAGTCTGGAAATTATAGCGTAATAATTTTTTTCTAGAATTGGTATGGTATCAGACAGGAATTGTATTCAACTACTAGTAACAGGGCTCCAATTATTGTAGATTAAACAATTTAGGGTTTGTTCTCTGATATAAAGGGCTAGAACTGGCTGGGTGCAGTTGGATCACGCCTGTAATCCCAGCACTTTGGGAGGCTGAGGCGGGTGGATCACTTGAGGTCAGGAGTTTGAGAACAGTCTGGCTAACATGATGAAATCCTGTCTGTACCAAAAAGTACAAAAATTAGCCAGGTGTGGTGGTGTGCACCTGTAGCCCCAGCTATACAAGAGGCTGAGGCGGGAGAATCACTTGAACCTGGGAGGCGGAGGTTACAGTGAGCTGAGATCACGCTACTGCACTTCAGCCTGGGTGAGAGGGTGAGATCCTGTCTCAAAAAAAAAAAAAAAAAAGAAAAAAAAAGAAAAAAAAAAAAAGAAAAAAAAAGGCTAGAACCGATATGGCAACTTCACAAAGTTATTTGGGATTCAGGCTCCTTCTCTTAGTCTAAGCATGTAATTTCAAAACTCAAGGTTATTCACGTTCACATTATGTGTATGGAGCTCACGTAATGGAGAAGCAAAAGAGGTTAGCTACAAAGGAAACTAAGAAATGTTATCTTTTCGCCAGACACTTTACCCCAAGTAAAATTGGCTTTCCTTTATTTAAAAAAAAAAAAAAAAAAAAAGAGGGGAATGAATAGGCTACAGTAGACAACTAGCAGTCTCTGCAATGGGCACTCACTAAAAAAAAATTACTTTGCTTAATTAGGCACAAAACTCTTCATTTTTCCAAACATATTGATCCCTAGAAATCCTCAGCTCTAGAAATGCTACCATTCTCCAACCACATGCTCAAACCAATAACCTACAAACCATCTCTGATTCTTCTTTTACTTTAGCCCCACGTGCAAACCATGAGCATGTTTTCTTGACTCGACCTCCAAAATATGTCCCATGTCTTTCTAAATCTAACCCCTGCTGTCATCACCCTCCTCCCTACCTAAACTATTGCCATAGCCTCCACCTAGTCTTCCTCATCCTGCTTTTTTAAAAAATAAATGTTATTTCCGTTTCATAGACAGAGTCTTGCTCTGCTGCCCAGGCTGGAGTGCCATGATGCAATCATACTCACTGCAGTCTCCAACTCCTGGATTCAAGCCATTCTTCCACCTCAACCTCCCAAGTGCCTAGGACCACAGATGTGTACCACCACACCCCGCTAATTTTTTTAATTTTTTGTAGAGACAGAGTCTCACTACGTTGCCCAGGCTGGTCTTGAATTCCTAGGCTCAAGCAGTCCTCCCATCTCAGCCTCCCAAAACACTGGGATTACATGAGCCACTCTGTCCAGCCTGAACTTACTTTGTCATACATTTATTTATTGTGTTATCTGCCTACCTCTCTAGAATATAAACTCCATGGCAGTGGGGTTGTCTGTCTTGCTTATTCCTGTGATACTTGCTTTTATTTAGCTCCGTGTCTGGCATGCCAAAGTGTTCATGAATATTAATTATGTATTAATTAATCATTTGCTCAAAACAGAATCTGAAAATATTGCTCAGAGTTGGGAAAGAGTTTGGTAGGGCTTAAAATGAGAAGTTGATCATCCGAGTATTAAATTAAATATCTTTTGTGAATTATTTTCATGCTAGGAAGTGACAAACAGACCTCTTAAATATCAAATTAGTATACACTGAAGTCTAATTATGAAAATTTATACACAAAATTGTGGGAAAATCAGAGGGAATGTTTAATTAAAAGAAAAATGTATGTGATTGGAAACCAGCAATTTCTCAACAGACTGAAAAGCTTAATGACTAAAAGCAAGCACTTCACCACTTACTGACTGCATGACCTTGAGAATATTATTTCATATTAATAATGTGGGGTTACTAAAAATACCTAACTCAAGGGTTTATTGTTAGAACTAAAGGAGATTATGTTTGTGTAGGGTTTATTTAGCTCAATAGGAAGTGGCCATTACCATTATGCCTTTATCATTAAAATTTGGTTAAAATACATATATATATATATATATTTCACATTTAAAATGGAACCGTTTAAAGCAATGAAGCTATTTTAAAACTTTGGTCATCAGGCCAGGAGTGCCTGCAAGGGCTGATGGAAAGTCTGGAGACAGCAGTGTGTTGAACCTGTAAGTGGAAAGCAAGAGAGAAAGAGAGAGACCTGTGGGTCAAAGCCTTTATTAAGGTCCTTGGTACGGCCGGTCGCGGTGGCTCATGGCTGTAATCCCAGAACTTTGGGAGGCTGAGGTGGGCAGATCATGAGGTCGGGAGTTTGAGACCAGCCTGGCCAACATGGGGAAACGCTGTCTCTGCTAAAAATACAAAAATTAGCTGGGCGTGGTGGTGGGTGCCTGTAATCCCAGTTACTCAGGAGGCTGAGGCAGGAGAATTGCTTAAAACCGGAAGGCAGAGGCTGTGGTGAGCTTAGATCACGCCACTGCACTTCAGCCTCGTCTCACACACACAAAAAAAGGTCTTGGGTATTATCCCAGCAGATTTCCCCCAAGAAGTTCTAATTAGTGGGTTTAGAGTAAACAGGCAGGAGCTCTGCAAAGTCACACTGTGACTTAGAGGTAGTCACTGTAGCATATCTGTGCAACCTATGCAAGGTGTAGGGGCCAGAGGGGTGAGTCAAGTAGATGGGGTGAGACAAGTAGGTTGTATCTACACCAGGAGGAGATATAAGGCAGGTATCTGGATCAACCACATTGAGGAACTGGGAAGAGGTGAAGAACTGTGCCCAGGGTGACTGGGCCCTGCGTCTGATGTGAGAAAGTCTAACTTACATTCAAAATGAGTACCAAGGCAATGTAAAACTATGGAAATTCACCACACAACCCATGGATCTCAGTCATATGCAGACAAGTCTATATTCAAAATAATATGCAGACTTGCAGGTCCTGCCTCTGGAAATTATAATGTAGAAGATCTATAGTGAAGCCCAAGTATCAGTATTTTTGTAAATTTCCCAGGTAATCTATTTTGATGTTCAAAATAATTAGTTTGGGGAACTATTGAGCTGCAAATGACTCAATAAAGCACTACCAGAAAATTATTATTGAATAATAAGGAGGAACTAATCAGGCAAAGGTTGGGGTGAAAGGCAGTCCATCCAAAGAGAAAAACCAAAGTCATTGAGAAACAGCAGAGCATAGAGAGGAAGAACCTCAAACAGTTGGCATTCCTAGAACATGAAATGACATGCACGTGAGAGTCAGAAATGAAACTGGAAAGACTGCATACGTCATCTACATTGCGGAGGACCTGGAAGCTATGAAAATACTTGCATTTGATCAATTATGTGAAACTAAGAATTTTTTTTTTTTTTTTTTTTTAGATGGAGTACAACGGTGTGATCTCAGCTCACTGCAACCTCCACCTCCTGGGTTCAAGCGATTCTCCTGCCTCAGCCTCCCGAGTAGCTGGGATTACAGGCACCCGCCACCACGCCCAGCTAATTTTTGTATTTTTAGTGGAGATGGGGTTTCACTATGTTGGTCAGGCTGGTCTCAAACTCCTGACCTCGGGTGATCCACCCGCCTTGGCCTCCCAAAGTACTATTTAAGAATTTAAAGGAGATTAGGAAGGTTGAGGCAGGAGGATTACTTGAGACCAGGAAGTCAAAACCAACCTAAGCAACACAGCAAGACCCTATCTCTACAAAAAAAAAAAAAAAAAAGAATGGAAGAAAACTTAGCCCAGTATGGTGACACACACCCATAGTCCCTGATACTTGGGAGGCTGAAGTGGGAGGATTATTTGAGCCCAGGAGGTTGAGGTTGCAGTGAGCTGTATTGTGCCACTCCACTCCATACTGGCAGCAGAGTAAGACCCTGTCTCTAAAAAAGAGTTTAAAGAAGAGAAGTGCCCCAGATTGACTTGTTTTTACTTAAAAATGTAACATCTTAGAACATAACCCAGCCGGGCGCAGTGGCTCACGCCTGTAATCCCAGCACTTTGGGGGGCCGAGGCGGGTGGATCACCTGAGGTCGGGAGTTCGAGACCAGCCTGACCAACATGGAGAAACCCCGTCTCTACTAAAAATACAAAAAAAATTAGCTGGGCCTGGTGGCACATGCCTGTAATCCCAGCTACTAGGGAGGCTGAGGCAGGAGAATTGCTTGAACCTGGGAGGCGGAGGTTGCGGTGAGCCGAGATCATGCCATTGCACTCCAGCCTGGGCAACAAGAGTGAAACTCCGCCTCAAAAAAAAAAAAAAAAAAAAAAAAAAAAAAAAAAAAAAAAAAAGAACATAACCCCTCAAAATACTTTTCTTCATATGTTTATATACATGTTTACAAATTAGTTTATGCTGTTTATATTGTTTTCTTAACGATGATAATATTCATCTATGACATCATTTTAAATGGCTGAATACCATTTCATTTTATAAATATATCATTTTATTTTTAACCAATCCTATTGTGGTAGGTTTATTTAATTTTATTTACCTTAGCAAAACTGGAACAATATTTCCAAGAAATCCCTTCTCTATGGTCGATGTTACTGTTGGCCGTAAGAAAAACGTTTGCAAGATTTGACAGACTGGCTGGGTGCAGTGGCTCAGGCCTGTAATCCCAACACTTTGGAAGGCTGAGACTGGAGGATCACTTGAGCCCAGGAGTTCAAGACCAACCTGGGCAACATAACAAGAACCCCCATCTCTACAAAAAAATAAATAAGTAAATAAATATAAAGAAAGAAAGAAAGAAGCCAGGCATGGTGACATGGGCCTGTGGTCCCAGTTACTCAGGAGGCTGAGACAGGAGGATAACCTGAGTCTAGGGGTTTGAGGCTGCTGTGAGCTGTGATTACCACTTCACTCCAGCCTAGGTGACAGAGTGAGACTCTGTCGCTTAGAAAAAAAAAAAAAAAAGATTTGGCAGAAGGGACTGAAGTTACGGCAATTTCTATGCTCTGAGCATAGTGCGTGGCATTCTTGACGCTCACACAATTTGCAGCTAAGCTGAAGCTTCACCTGTGGGTGTGAGGGAGCAGCCAGGCCTGTGGTGCCTCCCGCTCCTCCAGGTCTCCTTCAGCTTCTCCAAAGCCTAGACCAGGTGCCCGGCTCCTCCTGCCAGTCACTCACATCATCAAGATTGGAGATGGCAACAGACTTACGTTCCACCTTGTCCTTGTAGGTTCCTGTTGGTCTTTGCATCCCCTACTTCATGTACATTTTTTTCCTGCCCAGCTGCTGGCCCTGATGACTTCAGGTCCAACATTAGATTCAGAAGAGCCACCGCCTCACATAGACTGATAACTTGCCCCCACAGTTGCATGAGGACTAATCCCTGCATGCAATAAGTCTCTCATTGCATGTCAGCCATAGTGGTTCTGCCCTTCTGATCAAACTCCAATTGAACGCTAATGAAGTGTGTTAGTTGGGTTCTCTGGGGTAGTATCAGGTTTATTGGGAGTAACATCCATGAAAGACAAAATGGTGAAGAAGGAGGATTGGCCAGGGAGAACCTCAGATGGAGATGCAGATCTGGAAAACGTTTATCCAACCCAGTGGGGAGTTCTGGAGCAAAGATTTCCCACCAAAGGAATCCCACAGTGAGCTATAATCACTAGTCTCAGTGCCTTGCTCAGTCCCTCACTAGGGCTGCCTGAGAACAGCACAACCTCAGCTTAACAGGTGAGGCAGAGGCCAGGTGCAGTGGCTCACACCTGCAATCCCAGCACTTTGGGAGGCCGAGGTGGGAGGGTCAGTTGAGCCCAGGAGTTCAACACCAGCCAGGGCAACATGGTGAGACATCATCTCTGATAAAAATTTAAAAAGTAAATTAGCTGAGTGTAGTGGCGCACACCTATAGTCCCAGCTACTCAGGAGGCTGAGGTGGGAGGATCACTTGAGCCCAGGTCAAAGCTGCAGTGAGCTGTCATTGCACCACTGCACTCCAGCCTGGGCGACACAGCAAGGCCCATGCCTCGAAAATAGAAAAATAAAAATAGCTGGAATCTGTCAGCTCCCAGCATTCCTCACAGCTGAAGGTCAAGTAGACCCGAATGGCACACCCTAGAGCTGCCCCACCCGTGCTGGCGCACAGTTGGATGACTCTGATAATCCACTTTGTTTGTTATAAACAAGACTTAAGTGAACAATCTGGTAGGTCATATCTTTTTGCACATCCTTAATTATTTGCTTAGGATACTTGCTTAGAAATGAGGATCTGGGATGAATAATCTCCCCGTTTTTAGGGCTTTTGATATCTAAAACTAGACTGGTCCTCAGAAGAGTTGTGGTTTTAATCAGATTTTAATCAACATTGAGATTGAATGTTTTCATATGCATTTAGACATTTATATTTCTTTCTTTCTTTCTTTCTTTCTTTTTTTTTGGAGATGGGGTCTCGCTCTGTTGTCCAGGCTGGAGTACAGGGCACGATCTCGACTCACTGCAACCTCCGTCTGCTGGGTTCAAGCAATTCTCCTGCCTCAGTTTCCTGAGTAGCTGGGATTACAGGCGCCCATCACCAAGCCCAGCTAATTTTTGTATTTTTCAGTAGAGACAGGGTTTTGCCATGTTGGCCAGTCTGGTCTTGAATTCCTGACCTCAGGTAATCCACCTGCCTTGGCCTCCCAGAGTGCTGGGATTACAGACATGAGCCACAACACCCTCGAAAGAGCTACTTATATGCAAAATATTGCAACCCATTGTCTGATATGCATGATTCAAATAATTCTCCAGTTTGTCTTTTACCTTTAATTTTTTTAATTTTTAAGTAGTCAACACTATTAATATTTTACTTTATGATTCTTCTTAGGAAAGCCTCCGCATCTCAGGATTACATTAATACATTAAAAATCACACCTTTTTTCTTTCTTTTTTTTTTCTTTTTCTTTCTTTCTTTCTTTCTTTCTTTTTTTTTTTTTTTTAACAGACAGGATCTCTCTCTGTCACCCAGGCTGGAGTGCAGTGGTGTGACTACAGCTCACTCCACTGCAGCCTCAACCCCCTGGGTTCAAGCAATTCTCCCTCCTCAGTCTCCTAAGTGTCTGGGACTATAGGTGTACACCACCACACTCAGCTAATTTTTGTATTTTTTGTAGAGACAGGGTCTCATTATGTTGTCCAGGCTAGTCTTGAACTCTTGAGCTCAAGTGATCCTCCCACTCAGCCTTCTAAAGTGCTGTTATACTCCTTTTCTTTCCTCTTTTTTTTTTTGAGACGGAGTATCTCTCTGTCACCCAGGCTGGAGTGCAGTGGCATGATCTCGGCTCACTGCAAGCTCTGCCTTCCAGGTTCTTGCCATTCTCCTGCCTCAGCCTCCCCAGTAGCTGGGACTATAGGGGCCCACAACCACGCCTGGCTGATTTTTTCTATTTTTAGTAGAGATGGGGTTTGATCATGTTAGCCAGGATGGTCTCGATCTCCTGACCTCGTGATCCGCCCACCTCGACCTCCCAAAGTGTTGGGATTACAGGCGTGAGCCACCACACCCGGCCTAGAGATGGATTCTTACTCTGTTGCCCAGGCTGGAGTGCAAGGCATGATCACAGCTCACTGCAGCCTGGACCTCCTTGGCTCAAGTGATCCTCCTGCCTCAGTCTCCTAAGTAGCTAGGACTACAGGTGTGCACCACCAGATAATTTTTTTTTTTTTTTTTTAGAGACATGATCTCACTATGTTGCCCAGCTGGTCTCAAACTCCTAGCCTCAAGTGATCCTCCCATCTCGACCTCCCAAAGTGTATTTTTTTTTAATACTGTAATAGTTAACTAGATACTTCACATTATTTATATACACAAAGCTCTTTTACATCTACCTATTTAGTGCTTTGCATTAGTAAGTATGAGAAAAATCCACTCATAAAGCAGTCTACACAGAGTTGCCTAAACTTTAGAGGCTTCCAACCATTTTATTTATTTTGGTTTCATGATAAATGATCAATGTTAACTGGTAAGATAAGGCCCATATTATTATTAATTTTTTAAAATGTCTACTTTCCTTCCCTGCAAGAAAAGTATGCACCCCCACCTATAGCCACAATGTCAGATTAAAGATGACCATAAATTCATCAGCACTCCTGCCATTAAGAGATGGAGTCTAGATTTCCTCTTCTGTGTGCTCTAGGACTGTTTTGTCCCAATTCTTTTTTTTTTTTCTTTTGAGACAGAGTCTCACTTTGTCACCCAGGCTGGAGTGCAGTGGCCCAGTCACAGCTCTCTGCAACCTCCATCTCCCACGTTCAAGCGATTCTCCTGCCTCAGCCTCCCGTGTAGCTGGAATTACAGGCACCTGCCACCATACCCGGGTAATTTTTGTATTTTTAGTAGAGATAGGGTTTCACCACGTTGGCCAGGCTGGTCTCGAACTCCTGACCTCGGCCTCCCAAAGTGCTGGGATTACAGGCATGAGCCACCATTCCTGGCCTGTTTTGTCTCAATACGTTATAACAGAAGTGACATTGTGCTGCTTTCTCAGGCTTTAAGATACTGGCATCTTCCACTTCCTGTTTCCTAGGACACACTCTCTGGAAGCCTTTTCTAAACACTGTTCCTGTGAGGATGTGATGGCTAGAGCTATGGCAGTCATTTTGTAACCATGAGTCAATACACCTGTGCATTAAAAGCCGACATACTAAGGAATAGAAGGATAAAACATCTTGGAGTCTCAATTACATTGTTGAATCATTCAATAACTCTAAGACTGCCTACCACCAGAGACATCTTATAATGTGAGATAATTGTTTTAATTATTTAAGCCACCGTTAGCTGGTAATTCTGTTATTTGTAGCCAAAAACAAACTAACTAGTATATAGTTATCTGTTGATTTTGCTTGTCCAACATGCAGCCTCCTTCTTCCCATAACAACATTCTGATATTCCTTTAGGAAATCAATACACACACACACACACACACACACACACACACACACACACATTGCATTTGGTTCAAGTGGGATTGACTTCAGTCCATAGTACTGGGACAAGCATGTGAACAGGTCTGGATAACCAGAGTGTTGCATTTACCTGGCTACAATGGATGGGCCAATGAGGTTTTGTTCTGGGACTTTTGACAGAACTGTTGGAAAGGAGAGACTCATTATCCTTAGCAAAGTAACACAGAAACAGAAAACCAAATACCACATGTTTTCACTTATAAGTGGGAGCTAAATGATGAGAACACATGGACACACAGAGGGGAACAACACACACTGGGGTCTTTTGGAGGATGGAGGGTGGAAGGAGAGAGAGGATCAGGAAAAATAACTAATGGGTAGTAGGCTTAACACCTGGGTGACTAAATAATCTGTGCAGCCACCTCCCATTACACAAATTTACCTGTGTAACAAACCTGCACTTGTACCCCTGAACTTAAGATAAAATTTTTTTAAAAAGAGAGAGAGGCTCTCTTTTTACTGGTATTTTATTTTACTGCTTAAGAATGAAACCAACACATTGGCTTGGCACGGTGGCTCACACCTGTAATCCCAGCACTTTAGGAGGCTGAGGTGGGTGGATCACTTGAGGTCAGGAGTTCAAGATCAGCATGGCCAACATGGTGAAACCCCGTCCCTACTAAAAATACAAACATTAGCCGAGTGTGGTGGCACAGGCCTGTAATCTCAGCTACTTGGGAGACTGAGGCAAGAGGTTCCCTTGAACCCAGGAGGCAGAAGTTGCAGTGAGCCAACATCATACCACTGCCCTCCAGCCTGGGCAACAGAATGAGACCTGTCTAAAGAAAAAAAAATGAATGAATGAATGAATGAATGAATGAATGAATGAATGAACGAATGAATGAATGAACCAACACAGAGGACAGCAGAGTTGAGAAATGAAAGACTAATTTCTGGTAATATCATTGAGCCTTTGGGACTCACCTTTGCCTGGTGTACCTTTGGACTTTTCTTTCAACTATATGAACCAATAAATTTCTATTATTTTATTAGCCAGTTAACAACTGAAGAATCCTGACTGGTGCAGGCCAGAGTCCAGGCTTATAAATGAGGCCAAGGGCCTCAGCTAAAATAAGTAGGTTTGAGGGAGAGGGGGAGAGAGAAAGGATAAGATACAGCTCCGGAGGGCAGCTGCTAGTATCTCTCTCTGTCACAGATGACAGAAGCTAAGGCCCCGAGGGTTAAAATTACTTACCCAAGGTTGTACAGCAGCTCATTATAAGGGTCCAAATTCAAACCCAGGCCTAACAAGACTCAGCTATACCGTATCGCCAGTGTGGTTTCACTAAACCACACTAATTCTCAGGGTAGGGCTCTACCAGGAATCAAGACTGTATGTTGCCTCTTAAACATTAAGAGTTTTATTGGAGCTGGGCATGGTGGCTCATGCCTGTAATCCCAGCACTTTAGAAGGCCAAGGCAGGTGGATCCCCTGAGGTCAGGAGTTCAAGACCAGCCTAGCCAACATGGCAAAACTCCATCTCTACTAAAAATACAAAAATTAGCCAGGCATGGTGGTGGGTGCCTGTAATCCCAGCTACTCAGTTGGCTGAGGCAGGAGAATCGCTTAAACCTGGGAGGCAGAGGTTTCCGTGAGCTGAGATCCCGCCACTGTACTCCAGCCTGGGCAACAGAGTGAGACTCCATCTCAAAAAAAAAAAAGAGTCTTATTGGTGTTGCTTAGGTAGGGCTGAGGACTAGGTCAGAATTCCTAACTATTTTCCTGATCAGTTAGCAAGGGGCAATGGCGGCATAACCAGGTCTGCCCAACATCACTACCTATGTCCTTCTACAGCCATGGGCTACATCATGACGTTTTGGTCAATGACAGACCACATATATGACGATGGTCCCATAGGACTGTAATACCACAGTTTTACTGTAACGTGCCTATGTTTAGCTATCTTTAGATACACAAATACTTACCATTATGTTGCAGTTGCCTACAGTATTTAATGCAGTAACATGCCGTGCAGGTTTCTCGCCTGAGAGCAATCAGCTATACCGTATCGCCTAGGTGTGCAGTAGGCTTCACCATCTAGGTTTGTGTAAATACACTTTATGATGTTCATACAATGATGAAAACACCAACAACACATTTCATTTCCCAGTTGCTAAGCGAAGCACGATTGTACTTGTTTCTCTTCCGAGAGCTCCCTACTCACCGCCTCAAGTTTTGTCTCCTTGACAAAGAGAGGTACTTCTTCTGGAACTGCCATCTCCTCTTTGAGATACATAGATGGGTTCTTCTAGAAAATTCCAGGATAGCCAAGGCCCTTCCCAGCACCCTCAGTGGAACAAGCTGGGACCCCTCCAGTGCCCATCCCACTCCTGGCTGGGAAGCACCCTCCGTCTCAAATGAGGATCGCAAGCACCAGGACTAGAGCCACCTCCAGTTTCTCCCTTGGGGACTCTGCCATCTTAGCCCAGCAAGTGGGCAAGTTCATGGGCCATGTCTCCAAACTTACAAGTCTTATCAGGTTCTGGAGACGAATGTCAGCAGAGGGCTGTTGCTTTTAATATTTCCAACTCGGCCGGGCGCGGTGGCTCAAGCCTGTAATCCCAGCACTTTGGGAGGCCGAGGCGGGTGGATCACGAGGTCAGGAGATCGAGACCATCCTGGCTAACATGGTGAAACCCCGTCTCTACGAAAAAATACAGAAAACTAGCCGGGCGAGGTGGCGGGCGCCTGTAGTCCCAGCTACTGGGGAGGCTGAGGCAGGAGAATGGCGTGAACCCAGGAGGCGGAGCTTGCAGTGAGCTGAGATCCGGCCACTGCACTCCAGCCCGGGCCACAGAGCAAGAAGACTCCGTCTCAAAAAAAAAAAAAAAAAAAAAAATTTCCAACTCCACGAAGCATGTGTTGTAATGTCCTGTTACTTGTCCGTGGACCTGGCCTGATGTGTGAATTCCGCTATGATGGCCAACCTCTACCAAATCCAACCTGACCAGTGGCCAACCTGAGCATCACGATGTCCATCCCACTGATGGCTGCCTCCAGATGGTCCCTGAAGGGACAGAAAGTGAAGACTCAACCCAAGTTGATTTCCTCATAGTCTCCTCCAGGCAGTGGTTCCCAAGGTATGGGAAGCGCACCATTCACATACACAAGATGATTCTGGGTAGTAACAACACAGCTCAATAACACTGAATCGCACAGTGAAAAGGTCATTTCTAACCAGGTGCAGTAGCTCACACTTGTAATTCCAGCCCAGGCAATATAGCAAGACCCCATCTCTACAAAAAAATAGCAAAATTAACCAGGTGTAGTGGCATGTACCTGTGATCTCAACTATTCAAGAGGCTAAGGTGAGAGGATCGCTTGAGCACCAGAAGTAGAGGCTGCAGTGTGCCAAGATCACACCACTGCACTCCAGCCTTGGTGACAGAGCAAGATCCAGTGTCAAAAAAAGAAAAAAATTTATACCTTTCTCAATTCTTTTTTGCCTTCTTCAGATCACCAAAGAGAAATCTCTGTTTTAGGCAGGTTTGTCTTTTAAAACTCTTTAACACTTGTTAAATCTTGTTTAACACTTGTTAAATTAACACTTGTTACTCTTCTCCCTGTAAAAAAAGTATTATTTTTGATTGACATATAATGATTGTACATATTTACAGAATACAGTTGATGTTTTTGTTTTTGTTTGTGTTTATGTTTTGAGACAGAGTCTTGCTCTGTTGCCCAGGCTGGAGTGCAGTGGCGCAATCTCGGCTCACTGCAGCCTGGGCAGTGATTCTGGGTTCAAGCAATTCTCCTGCCTCAGCCTCCCAAGTAGCTGGGATTACAGGTGCCTGCCATTATGCCTGGCTAATTTTTGTATTTTTAGTAGAGACAGGGTCTCGCCATGTTGGCCAGGCTGGTCTCAAACTCCTGACCTCAGGTGATCTGCCCACCTCAGCTTCCCAAAGTGCTGGGATTAGAGACATGAGCCACTGCGCCCAGCTCAGTGTGATATTTTGATACATGTATACAATGTGTAATTCTCAAATAAGGGTAATTAGTATATTCTTCACCTCAAACATTTATCATTTATTTGTGTTGATATCCCCTTATATGTGTATTTTTTGTTTGTTTCTTTGCATGTACTATATTTGTGTAGTTACCTTATTTATAGTCATTGATGCTGCTTTTATTTTATAGGAGTGATAATGGATGATTGGATGCAGAAAATATACTTTAAAAAGAAAATAAAATTTATAGGAGTAAATGAAATTTCCTGTATAAACTCAAATGTATAAATTTTAAGTGAGTCTGTTTATAGACAATGAGTAACAGTACAGGACACAGATGCTGTACAGCAACAATAATGAAGATGGTAAACAAATCACTAAAAATTGTCAACTGCTGCTCATAGGAGAGGGGCTCCTCATCAGGACCCCTCTAGAACAAATCCACAGGCGTCTACCAGACTTGACATCCAGAGGGTGGGGTTCAGCAGTTTCTGCCCAGCAGCCAGACTGCAGCCCCTCACCTGCATGGCAAAAGCCTCCCCTCCTGAGGTTGGGTGGGATCTGGGGGTTTCGTGCTGAGAGGGGTTTGTGCCTCCAAGCACCAGAACAGTGAGTGGAGTCCTGGGGATCCCTCAGGCCCTCTAGTAACTCTTATGAGATGAGGCGCACCAGTGAGTGGTACTGGGTTCCTAGAGAAGGTGTGGGCATGAATAGATGGGGAGACCTTTCTTTAGAGCCTATGGGCCTGGCACTATGCTCAGTGCCTTATGGCTGTTGGAGACCTTCTTATAGAGAGCAGTCACTAGGAGCCTGGCTGGAAGCTTTAGGTCAATGTTTTCAAAAAATTTTTCCTTCATCTTCTGATATCAGAATCACTTATTTAAAAATATATAGATCTGGGTTGGCCACAGTGTCTCATGCCTATAATCCCAGGTGTGGTGGCTCATGCCTGTAATCCCAGCACTTTGGGAGGCCAAGGTGGGCGGATCACTTGAGGTCAGGAGTTCAAGAGCAGCCTGGCCAACATGGCGAAACTCTGTCTCTATTAAAAATACAAAAATTAGCTGGGCATGGTGATGCACGCCTGTAGTCCCAGCTACTCAGGAGGCTAAGGCAGGAGAATCATTTGAACCCAGAAGGCTGAGGTTGCAGTGAGCCAAGATCACACCACTGCACTCCAACCTTGGTGACAGAGCAAGACTCCATCTCCAAAAAAACAAATAAACAAAAATTAGCCAGGCATGGTGGTGCACACCTTTAGTCCCAGCTACTCGGGAGGCTGATGCAGGAGAATTGCTTGAACCCAGGAGGCAGAGGTTGCAGTGAGCCAAGATCACACCACTACACTCCACCCTTGGTGACAGAGCAAGACTCCATCTCAAAAAAAAAAAAAAAAAAAAAAAAATTAGCCAGGTGTGGTGACACACACCTCTAGTCCCAGCTATTCAGGAGGCTGATGCAGAAGAATCGCTTGGACTCAGGAGGCAGAGGTTGCAGTGAGCTGAGAACCCACCACTGCACTCCAGCCTGGGCTACAAAGTGAGACCCCATCTCAAATAATAATAATAAATGTTAAAAGTTGAAATGTGGTTAATCCACATTTCACATTATGGTTAACCCCAGACAATTCCAGGTTCCTGGGGCCCCAAGGTGCATCATATTTACATGACCTCAAACTTCTTTTTTTTTTTTTTTTTTAGGGACGGAGGCTCGCTCTGTCCCCCAGGCTGGAGTGCGGTGGCCGGACCTCAGCTCACTGCAAGCTCTGCCTCCCGGGTTTACGCCATTCACCTGCCTCAGCCTCCCAAGTAGCTGGGACTACAGGTGCCCACCACCTTGCCCGGCTAGGTTTTTTTTTTTTTTTGTATTTTTTTAGTAGAGACGGGGTTTCACCGTGTTCACCAGGATGGTCTCGATTTCCTGACCTCATGATCCGCCCATCTCGGCCTCCCAAAGTGCTGGGATTACAGGCTTGAGCCACCGCGCCCGGCCTCAAACTTCTAAAATCAGAAAGTGCCAGGAGCTGTGCAGCGCTTCCTCAAAATGTCCCACAGAGTACTCACAATAATGGATGAGTGTGAGCTTGTGTTCTGGAAGGTCTAGTGTCTCTCAGGTTGGGTTTTGCCAGAAGCACCCTGAGGTTTGACAGTAAGTTTATTTGTGAGGTGATCCAGGAAGCACTAATAGGGAAGTACGCCCGTGAGACAGAAAGGAAAGGAAGCCAGGACAGGGTGGGTGTTTGTTGTTGTTGTTTGTTGTTTTGGGGGTTTTTTGTGTTTTTTGAGACAGAGTCTCACTGTTGCCTAGGCTGGAGTGTAGTGGCACAGTCTTGGCTCACTGCAACCCCTGCCTCCCAGGTTCAAGCAATTCTCCTGGCCCAGCCTCCCAAGTAACGGAATTACAGGTTCATGTGACTACGCCTGAGTAATTTTTGTATTTTTAGTAGAGACAGGGTTTCACCATATTGGCCAAGCTGGTCTCAAACTCCTGACCTCAGGTGATCCGCCCACCTTGGCTTCCCAAAGTGCTGGGATGACAGGCCTGAGCCACTGCACCCAGCCAGGACAGGGTGATTTAACAAGCAAATCAATTAAGGCTGTGAGCAATCCAGGCTCAAATCTGCTGGAAATTTCTGAGAATTAAGAAAACATGTATCTAAATTGTGCCACCTGAAGGATAAAGTAACTGGGTATTTATCCAACCAATTTCCATCTGTCACTAGTTGAGAGCTACTCCTAATGTCATTAACTCCCTGGCACTTCCATCCTGCCCCTTGTACAGGCTGAATATGTGCAAAGCCCTCGGGCAAAGCATCACAGTGCTTGGAAAAAGAAGCCACTAGCATGTACGGCTGGGTGCGGTGGCTCACGCCTATAATCCCAGCACTTTGGGAGCCTGAGATGGGCGAATCACTTGAGTCTAGGAGTTCAAGTCTAACCTGGGCAACATGGTGAAACCCCATCTCTTTAAAAAACAAAATTAGCTGGGCATGGTGGCATGTGCCTGTAGTCCCAGCTACTCAAGAGGCTGAGTTGGCAACATTGCTTGAGCCTGGGAGGCAGAGGTTGCAGTGAGCTGAGACTGTGCCACTGCACTCCAGCCTAGGTGACAAAGCTAGACCCTGTCTCAAAAAAGAAGAAAGAAGGGAAGAAAGAGAAAAAGAAAAGAAAAGAAAAGAAAAGAAAAGAAAGAAAGAAAGAAAGAAAGAAAGAAAGAAAGAAAGAAAGAAA
>NC_045450.1:22093166-22103531 GCF_002776525.5 Piliocolobus tephrosceles | reverse complement strand
AAAGAAAGAAAGAAAGAAAGAAAGAAAGAAAGAAAGAAAGAAAGAAAGAGAAAGAAAGAGAGAGAGAAAGAAAGGGAAAGAAGGAAGGAAGGAAGAGAAAGAAGAAAAAAGAAAAAACCATTGGCATGCTAAGTAATGGCAAATGTCTAGCAGGTGGTGTGCAGATAAATGTTTAACAACTGGCTTTCCAGGAGGAAAAAGCCTTAACCTGTTGCATTTACCAATGTCTGTGGTGTAAATATTCCCACTATAGCCAGTTTCAAGCTACTAACACATCACTGAAAGCAGAGTTGAGATGTTATGAGCACAACTGGTTCTCATGTGTTGATACAAGACAACCAAAGACCAGCTCTGGGAGGAAGAAAAACAGCAAGGCAATTACAGTGTCTCCCACAAGTGCAACCAGAGCTCTCTGCTGCAGACAGAGTCTCATGGTTTTATGGGACGTCCTACTCCATTCCGTCTTATATCAATGTTTGAACGTCTAACCATGAAAACAAGCTTACTCTTAGACTCTTTGAACACATTCACACTCTAGGAAAGTATGTATTGTTTATTATTTTTACATCAACTCTTCCCTACCCCATCAAGCCCGATCACCCTAGCGTGCACCCAGGAAATCAGCAAAAACCCATTTAAGAGTCCAGACTTCAAGGGTCCCTCACAGTAATGGGCATCTCTTGTTTTGCCCAAGCAGAGCAGACCACTCATTTCCCCTTATTCTGCTAATTGTATTTCATTTTCCTTTAAGCAACCACTTTCACCCCATCCTGAATCCTCAGACCTTGTTTCCCTGGCTCTAGGGATTAGTACATGACACAGGACTGGCCTGTGAACACTCAGAGCATTCCATTTCCCTAGAAGTAGGGATGAGACCCCAACCAGGTCAATGACTCTCTCCACTTGGAATTATTGGAATAAGAAAATCTCTTCCCACTGGGTTACTGGGTTAGCAGGATAGAAGCCTGGAGCTGATAGTGGTCATCTCCACCACTAGGAAAGAGCCTTCCTGAAAATGAGGCTTATGGACAGAAAAAGCTGAGCTGGGAGATGGAGAATAACTGGGGTCTGATGACATCATTTGTGCCCTTGGGTCCAGCTGTGCCTAAAGTAAGATATTTCCAGACTTTTTAATTACAGGAGCTCTTAAAATTTCTTTCTGACTTAAATCACTTTGAGTTGGGTTTTCAGTGATTTGCAACCAAAAGATGGCTGGCTGATTCACAGCTCTGAGACCAAATGAGCTGGACCTGGCATCAGGTCTGTGGTCTGTTAGGAACCGGGCCGCACAGCACAAGGTGAGCAGCAAGCAAGCTGAAGCTTCATCTGTATTTACAGCCACTCCCCATTGCTCACATTACGGCCTGAGCTCTGCCTCCTGTCAGATCAGCAGTGGCATTAGATTCTCATAGGAGCCCAAATCCTACTGCGAACTTCACACCCAGGGGATCTAGGTTGTGCGCTCCCTATGAGAATCTAATGCCTGATGATCTGTCACTGTCTCCAATCACTCCCAGATGGGACCATCTAGTTGCAGGAAAACAAGTTCAGGGCTCCCACTGATTCTTCATTATAGTGGGTTGTATAATTATTTCATTATATATTACAATGTAATCATAACAGAAATAAAGTGCACAATAAATGTAATGCACTTGAATCATCCCAAAACCATCCCCTGTCACCCATCCGTGGAAAAATTGTCCCCGATGCCAAAAAGGCTGGGGACTGCTGAGCTAGACTTTAGTACACATCCTTCCAGCTTTTTTCCCTTGGCCCTAAATAGAGGTAGAAGCAAGAATACAGTTTATTGGCGCCCTGCATCCATGTGGCTTTGGATGAATTCCAAGGAGATACTGGTTGCAGGAGCAAGCCCAAGGCACAAACAGAGTCACTTTAGGATCCTGATGCTCATTTTTTGTTCAACGTCCATCTTCTCTAAGGACTGAGGGAGAAACGAATGACAGGCAGACGAATGGAGACTCTCAATTCTCCATGCTCCCAACCTCCTCCCCCAGGATTCTACCCATTCCAGAGACCCCATCATTCCCAGGGAACCCCTATCTTTTCACCCTCCTCCGTTGAACATTTCCCATGTCTGTCTGCCCCAGGGACTCCTGATCTCAACTCCCCAGTCCCCAAGGGCACTCTGACCTTGGTGAACTCCACGAAGGACACAGCCCCATCCCCATCTTCATCAGCCTCCTGCACCGTGCGGTCAGCGATGTTCTCCAGCTGCTCTTCTGTCACCTCTACTCCAACCATCAGACGGAGAACCTGGGAGATGAGTGAAGAGGCAGCCAAAAAGAGGGGGCACGAAGGCTGCTACTCCCCCATCCCCTAAACCTTGCCCACCTCATCCCAAAAGTTATTACTAATTTTATAATCCATCCTTCATCCATTTTTCATCATATCCCCCCAATAATTTTCCCTACCGCTTCAACAACCAATCTCCTATCTCTCCCTCACCATCCCACACTACCCTCAGAATATGCTCAAACTCATTACCCAACTTTATCACCCAATCTCCATCCATCCTCCACACCATTATCCACCTCAACCACTAAGGGTTTCTAATACCATCCTCATTCCATCACATCTTTTCCAGAATTTCTTGACCTTGGCGCTATTGACATTTGGAGCCAGATAACTCCTTGTTGGAGGAGGCTCTCCTGGGTGTTGCATGATATATAGCCACATTCCTGACCTCTACCCACTAGATGCCAGTAGCACACTCTCTTCCCCTTTGTGACAACAAAAAGCATCTCCAGATATTGCCAGATGTTCACTCAGGGAGCAAAATCACCCCCAGTTGAGAATCACTGATCTATTCCCAACCTCATAGTCAACAGCTCCCCACTCAAACTCCCAATAAACCCACACTCCAACTCCACCCATTCCCATTTCCCAACCAATACCCCAATTATCTGTGCCCCAGTTCCCCGATCATTCCACCCCATCTCTCACACCATTGCATTTAACCATCCCATCCTTCACACATCACATCTCTTGCTCTCGCTTCCTGCCAACCTGCAGCATCTCATGCCTGGAGATCTTCCCATCACGGTCCAGGTCATAGAGCTGAAATGCATCTGGGGAGAGGGTGGGAGGGGGAAGGAAGGTAGGTCTTCCCTGGCTCTCTTCCAGCAGAAGGCCACCCTGGAGGAGGGGGGAGGTTGTCAATGGGCTCAGGAAGGGAATGGGGGATTCCTGGAGCCTGTCCCTGGTGTGGGTACATCTGCATTCTCACTTGGGCAGGTCCTCACAAACTCACAGTGAAGTTTGTTCCTTCTGCTGTTGAGAGGTTCAGGTTTCTTGGGGTCTTGGGTTTCTGTGTCCTCATCTTCTACAGGGCGAAAATGAGCCAGGACCCTGACAAAGCCTGGGAAATCCACTTGCTGGCTCCTGGGGAGACAGGGGGCAGAATGGAAAGAGGTGGTGGTCACCTTAGTCATCACTCTGCCTCAATCTCTAAACTCCCCTCCCACCCACTCACACGCCGGTTTTCCCGCCTCCACCTCCCCATGCCCAGCAGGCCTCACCCGTCGGGGAAGAAGCTTTCTATAATGCGGTCTCCCAGGGGGTTCACGGCGAGCGCCCCTATCTGCTGGAGATCCATGCGGCTGCAAAGCCAAAGTTCAAAGAGGGTAAGGCAGAGATGCTAGATGGAGAGTCAAAGAGGGACACGGAGTCAGAGAGACAGAGGACAGAAGTCATGAGGTCGGCTCCCCCTCACCTCAGGTAGCCCTTCTTGTTCCTGTCCAGTGCCCGGAACCGGTGGTGCAGGCGGAGCAGGCTGGCTTGGGAGACTGCGGGAAGGAGAAAGGGGTGGTGTGTGACGCTGCGGGGCCCGCTCCAGAAACCCGCCTCAATAGGCCGGGAAGATGGGCCAGGGACAGCGGGGGCTGGCTGGATGGGGCGATCATCCTGAGGAATCAGGGGTGGAGCTGGCCGGGGTGGAGGGAGAGTGACGTGACCCCGCGAAGATCCAGGTTGGAGACCCGGGCGGCTCGCAGCCTCCCGAAAACCAAAGTACCAAAGCCATCCCTTCCATCCGCCGTCAGCTCTGCCTTCAGCTTGGATCCGGGCTCGAGGACACCTGGGTGCCTGGATTTATCCGGACTCCAACCCCGTGAACCCGGATCCTCCCCAAACTTGGAGGCTGGGACCCCTAGGTTAACCCGCCCCGAGCCCAGAGATCCCAGGCGCTGGGGTCTTGGTCTTCCAGCTCCGGGGAGCTCTGGACCCCGGACTTGTAAGTTCGTCCATCCTTCAACTCAACCCCTTCCCTAGCCCCGGACGCCTGGGTTCGCCCGGTCCCCTCCGGAGCCGCCGGTGCAGGCGCACTCACAGCCGGTCTCTCGCCGAATACTGTCCGCATCGGGAATGACCGCGTGGGAGCTGCGCGACCCCATGGCCAAGCTGGAGGCGGGAGGGCCGGAGCAGTCACCCAGACCCACGCGTTCTCTCCTCCTGCGGGAGAGGCGTGGCCGCCCCAGTGGCCCCAGGGGACGAAGGCCACAAGCCTGGCGCGCGGCCAAGCTCCAGAACCCCGGCGTGCCTCGCCTCCCACCCGCGACCCGGGCGAATGGAAAACAATGTCCAGGGTGGCGGGTCAGAGGGAAGCTGCGAACAACTGGCTGTTTCAGTTCCGAGATTTTGCGATCGGCGCGGGAGAGACTGGTCGAGTCCCGCGCTGCGCCTTTCCACGCCTCCCCCGGGGCTGGTTCCCACGGTCTGCCCCGACTCCTGAGCCACCTCCTCCTTCGCGGGCCCCGGGCGCTCCCAACCTCAGGGCGCTCCCTGGTGTCGATGCTGACGAAGCCTGGGAGACCTGACCTCCTCTGTAGAGACCACGCCCTGCTGGAAGGCGGGTGGCCTATGGGGAGGGAATCCTGGGGGTGGGAGGAGAGGCATCGAAGGACTCCCGAAGACTGAGAAGTGGGGAGGGGCGGTGAGATAAAGGGTGTGCGTTAGGTTAACTGGAAAGAGCACTGGTTTGGGAGTCCTTGTTGGAATCCCAGCCGTGCCCCTGACTCTGGGAAAGTCAGTAAATCTTGGCTTCATCCCTCTTGTTCGGTCCACATTGCCTTATCGTTGTTTAATTGAGCCAATGCTTAAAATTCAGGAGATTTAACCCAAAATCCATATTCTTGGCTTTTCCTGAGAAATCAGAAGTTCTGTCACCACCAGGCCCAGAGCTGTCTTCTGGCCACAGTCCCTCCAAGCCCAGTTCACTCCCTTAGGTACCTACTGACCCCCTAGAGCTCCAGACAGGGAATACTTAGTCCTCTGACCAGCCCTCCAGAGCCACAGGACTCCTTGGCCCCAGAGACGGTTACAGACATCACTGGGACTGGGCTTAAAGCAAGAATGACAACAACAAGGGCTCTTGTTTACCACGCTTTGCTAAGCACTTTATGTGCATCCGTTCACACATTCCTTGTAGGCCCTGCTGGGCTGCCTTCTTCTGATTTTATGTGATGGAGGCTGCCGGGGGGAAGTTGTGAACTAATTATGTAAAGTGTGCATTCTCAGTACAGTCTCTATCACACTCCAACAGGGCAAAAAATAAAACAAAGTTTTTATGTGTAAAGCACAGCATACATACAACACATAAACAGATATACAGTATAGCTGTGATATTGAAATTTCAGGGCAGATGTGGTGGCTCATGCCTGTAATCCCAATACTTTGGGAGGGAGAGGCAGGAGGATTGCTTGAGCCCAGGAGCTCAAGACCAGCCTAGGCAACATAGTGAGACCCTATCTCTAAAAAAAAAAAAAAAAAAAAAAAAACCAGGTGTCGTGGAGCATGCCTGTGGTCCCACCTACTTAGGAGTCTGAGACAGGAGGATCACTTGAGCTCAGGAGGTTGAGGCTGCAGTGAGCCATGATCGCACCATTACACTCCAGCCTGGGTGACAGAGTGAGACCCTGTCTCAAAAACGAAAGAAAAAAAGAAAAGAAAAGAAAAGAAAAGAGGTCGGGCACAGTGGCTCATGACTGTAATCCCAGCACTTTGGGAGGCCAAGACGGGCAGATCACCTGAGGTCAGGAGTTCAAGACCAGCCTGACCAAAATGGAGAAACCCCATTTCTACTAAAAAAACAAAATTAGCTGGACATGGTGGTGCATGCCTGTAATCCCAGCTACTCAGGAGGCTGAGGCAGGAGAATCGCTTGAACCCGGGAGGTAGAGATTGAGGTGAGCTGAGATCGCGCCATTGCACTCCAGCCTGGGCAACGAGATCGAAACTTGGTCTAAAAAAAACAAAAACAAGAAAAGAAAAGAAAATTTCATGGGTGAGGGATGAGGGTGGGGAAATTAAAAAGACTCGGGGAGGTATTGATAATGAAAAAAAGAAAAAACACACAGGTTGAGAAACTAATTTGCCAAGGGACAAACACCAGAAGTGTCCACTTTTGAAACTATCTTTAAACCCTTTCCCCCATCATAATTGCACTTACATACACAAATTTCCCAGGGGGAAAACATGCGAGGAGTTCATTACAAGGACTTAAGTTCATATCCACCCTGGAGAGAGAGCAGCTGGAGAAACAGTCTCTCCTCCAGCCCCAGGCAGAGGCCTGCATCAGATGAGCCTTGAAAATATTGATCTAAGAAGTGCTTGCTTCTCTTTCAGATACCCCCAAGGATTAAGCAACTGGCATGAGGAGTGCTTGATTCTCTTTCAGACTCCCCCCAAAGACTAAGCATGCGGGAAACCACACTCCTCCCTAATGAAACCCAGCAATCACTGCAACCCACAGCTGTGAGTCAGGCTGTGCCTGTAGTTTGGGTTCAGTTCTGAGCCCAGGAGGAAATGAGAGCCCCCAAGAGGCTATGGTAAGCATGTCAGGCCAGCTTGGGATGCTGATCTTGGAAAGGGTTTCTGCAGCCTTAATCTTGGAGTCAGTGCTACACCAAAGTAAATTAGGCTGGAGAGTAATTAGGAACTCCCATGCGCATATCACACACAAGCTTTTAAGAGAGGGCTGGGCCAGGTGCGGTGGCTCACGCCTATCATCTGAACACTTTGGGAGGCCGAGGTGGGCAGATCACGAGGTCAGGAGATCAAGACCATCCTGGCTAACACGGTGAAACCCCGTCTCTACTAAAAATACAAAAAATTTGCTGGGTGTGGTGGCGGGAGCCTGTAATTCCAGCTATTTGGGAGGCTGAAGCAGGAGAATCGCTTGAACCCGGGAGGTGGATGTTGCAGTGAGCCAAGATCACACCACTGCACTGCACTTCATCCTGGGTAACAGAGCAAGACTCCATCTCAAAAAAAAAACAGACAGAGAGCGGGCTATGCTAGAGCTCATTTCTGTTTCACGTACACAAGTGAGATTTAAATCAACTTCACGGTTTTTTCAGGTCATTTAAGCTGGAAGATGCTTTGAGGAAAATTTTATCTGCAGAATCTGTTAGACTAGAGTCAAGGTGAATATTTGGTTTTTGCTTTTTGGCTATGTAAAAGTTGCTAGTGATTTTTTTTTTCTTTTTTAATTTTTTGAGACAGAGTCTCACTCTGTTGCCCAGGCTGGAGTACTGTGGCACCATCTCAGATCACTGCAACCTCTGCCTCCTGGCCTCAAGTAATTCACCTGCCTCAGCTTCCCTAGTAGCTGGGATTACAGGCATGCACCACTACACCTGGCTAATTTTTGTATTTTTAGTAGAGATGGGGTTTCACCACGTTGGCCACGCTAGTCTCGAACTCCTGACCTCAAGTGATCTGCCCTCTTCAGCCTCCCAAAACGCTAGGATTAGAGGCGTGAGCCACCACGCCTGGCTGCTAGTCATTCTTGACGAAGGTTCAACTAGAAAAATGAACATCCAGGAATAGTCAGGAAAATACAGAACAATTAGTACTCAGTAATAAAAAGATAAATGACCCAACTTTTTAAATGGGCAAAGGACTTGAATAGACATTTCTCCAAAAACACATTTATGTTTAGCCAATAAGTACATGAAAAGATTCCCCACATCATTCGTCATCAGGGAAATACAAACCAACCACAATGAAATATCACTTCATACCCACTAGGATGGCTGGAATTAAAACAAGCAAAAACAAGTCTTAATGAGGCTATGAAGAACTTGGAAGCCTCATTCATTGCTGGTGGAAATGTAAAACAGTGCAGTTGCTGTGGAAAATAGTTTGAAGGTTTCTCAATACATTAAACAAAATTACCATGTGATCCAGCAATTCTGCTCCTAGGTATACACCCAAAAGAATTGAAAATAGGGGCTCAGGCCCGGCACAGTGGCTCACACCTGTAATCACAGCTCTTTGGGAGGCGGAGGCAGGCAGATCACTTGAGGTCAGGAGTTCAAGACCAGCCTGGCCAACATAATGAAACACCGTCTCTGCTAAAAATACAAAAAAATTAGCCAGGCATGGTGGCACGTGTCTCTAATCCCAGCTACTTGGGAGGCTGAAGCAGGAGAATCAGCTGAACCCAGGAGGTGGAGGTTGCAGTGAGCCGAGATTGCGCCACTGCGCCAACCTGGGCAAGAGAGCAAAACTCGGGCTCAGAAAAAAGAAAGAAAGAAAGAAAGAAAATAGGGGCTCAAACAAAAACCTGTGGTGAATGTTCATAGCGACACTATTCATAATAGCCAAAAAGTGGAAATAAGCCAAATGTTTGACTGATGAATGCATAAGTAAAATATGGTATATTGATACAAAGGAATATCATTTGGCCATAAAAAGTAATGAAGTATTATATATGCCACAACATGGAAGAATCTTGAAAACACTATGCTAAGTAAAATAAACCAGTCACAAAAGACCACGTATTATATGATTGCACTTATATGAAATGTTAAGAATAGGCAAACCTGTAGAGACAGAAAGTAGATTAGTAATTGCCAAGGGCTAAGGGAGGTAGGTGGGAGCCAGGGATGATAGCTAAAGTGTACAGGGTTTCTTATTTTTTTCTTTTTTTTTCTTGAGACAGGGTCTCCTTCTGTCACCCAGGATGGAGTTCAGTGGAGTGATCATGGCTCACCACAGACTCAACTTCCTGGGCTCAGATGATCCTCCCACCTCAGCCTCCTGAGTAGCTAGGACTATAGGCACATGCCATCTAAACTGGCCTTTTTTTTTTTTTTTTTTTTTTCCAGAGATGAGATCTCACTTTGCTCCCCAGGCTGTCCTGGGCTCAAGTGATCCACCCGCCTCTGCTTCCCAAAGTGCTGGGATTACAGGTGTGAGCCACCACACCTGGTCCCAGGATTTCTTTTTGAGGTGATGACTATGTTCTACAATCGACTCTGGTGACAGTTTGGTTGCAGGTATCTGTGAATGTAATAAAATCTGTTGCATTGTATGCTTTAAATGGACAAATTGTATGGTATGTGAATTATATCTCATTAAAACTTTTTAAAAAAGAGAACAGCACAGAGAAGACAGTCAAACTTGACTCTCTAGAGGAAATAAAAGTTGCAACAAGATTTCTGTAGGTGAACCTACAGAGGGATCTACTTGTCTTCTTAAAAACAAACTATAAAACAAAAAAATTTTGAAAGAAAAAAAGTAAGCAAACAAAAACATTAAAAATTAAAAAGAGAATAGCCAGGAAAACTCTTGGACAAAAAGTAATGAGGGTGGGTGACATCAGCATCATTAGTCATCAGGGAAATACAAATTCCTCTACCAGGAATAGAGAGGTAAGAAATAAGAATAAAGGGCCGGGTGTGGTAATCCCAGCACTTTGGGAGGCTGAGGCAGGCAGATCATGAGGTCAGGAGTTCGAGACCAACCTGGCCAACATGGTGAAACCCCGTCTGTACTAAAAATATAAAAACTATCCAGGTGTGGTTGTGGGTGTGTGTAATCCCAGCTACTCAGGAGGCTGAGGCAGGGGAATTGCTTGCTTGAACCCAGGAGGCAGAGGTTGCAGTGAGCTGAGATCACACCACTGCACCCCAGTCTGGCAACAGAGCAAGATTCCATCTCAAAAAAAAAATACAGACAAGAGGCCTTGTGTAGTGGCTCACACCTGTAATCCCGGCACACTTTGGGAGGCTGAGGCAGGTGGATCACTTGAGCCCAGGAGTTCAAGACCAGCCTGGGCGACATGGCAAAACCCTGTCTCTATAAAAAATATAAAAATTAGCTGGGCATGATGGTGCACAGCCTGTAGTCCCAGCTACTCAGGAGGCTGAGGCGGGAGAATTCTTAAGCCCGGGAGGTGGAGGTTGCAGTGAGCCGAGATCGCGCCACTGCACTCCAGCCTGGATGACAGAGCCAGACCCTTTCCCGTGTGAAAGAAAGAAAGAAAGAAGAAGGAAAGAAAGGAAGAAAGGAAGAAGGAGGAAGGAAGGAAGGAAGGAAGGAAGGAAGGAAGGAAGGAAG
>NC_045450.1:22049832-22083166 GCF_002776525.5 Piliocolobus tephrosceles | reverse complement strand
AAAGAAAGAAAGAAAAGATACTTCCATGTTGTACATAATTGTTGTATTAATTGTCTGTAATTGGCTGGGAGTGGTGGCTCACGCCTGTAATCCTAGCACTTTGGAAGGCTGAGGCAGGCAGATTAGTTGAGGTCAGGAGTTAGAGACCAGCCTGGCAACATGGTGAACTCTTGTCTCTATTAAAAATACAAAAATTAGCTGGGCGTGGTGGTGTGCACCCGTAATCCCAGCTATATGGGAGGCTGAAGCACGAGATTTGTTTAAATCCGGGAGGCAGAGGTTGCGGTGAGCCAAGATCATGCCACTACACTGCAGCCTGGGCAACAGAGAGTCTGTCTCAAAAATAAAAATTAAAAAATTGCCTGTAATTAATAGGGTGTTGGTCCATATGTCATGTAGCCTTGGGCAATTCACTAAATCTATCTGAACTTTAGTTTCCTTAATGTATTGTAAATGGAGGGGAAAAACAGTAGCTGGTACCTAAGAATGTGTTCAGGAGTAAATGACATAAATGCCTGTGATTGGCTCATCACAGCATCTGGTACACAGCATGCACTTAAATAATGAAAGCTGTCACTATGGCTGTTGTTTGATACCACTCTGCGTTGCCTTTTTTTTTTTTTTTTTTTTTTTAGACAGAATCTTGCTCTGTTGCCCAGGCTGGAGTGCAATGGCATGATCTCAACTCACTGCAACCTCCATCTCCCGGGTTCAAGCAATTCTCCTGCCTCAGCCTCCTGAGTAGCCAGGACTACAGGCACACCACCACGTCCCGCTAATTTTTGTATTTTTATTGGAGACGGGGTTTCTCCATGTTAGCCAGGCTGGTTTCTAACTCCTGACCTCAAGTGATCTGCCTGCCTTGGCCTCCCAAAGTGCTGGGATTACAGAGGTAAGCCACTTCTCCCAGCCTGCATTGCTTTTCAATAGCAACCATCATGAAATATCAAATTGGAGAAGAGGATAGAAGAGTTAACACATGTCAACAGTTTTGTACTTTAACCACTAATAAAATTTATTAAAGATTGTTAAAAATCAGTCTCTTTTATATTTCTTGTTTTATTTGAACATCAGGTGCGCAGAATCAGATTATTCACAATAATGAATACCCTTGGCTCAAGGCATACTCTTCTCAGTGTTTTGTGTATGGCCTGCCTTTATGTTGTTAGTTAGCAGTTTTTAATAAGGTATTCAGCATCCGCAAAACCACTCACCCAAAACAAAAGCCAGGAACTTGGCAGTAGCCAACCTCTAACCACATGGTTCCCCCAAGTAGGGAGCCGTCATCCTGAATCCCATATTCATCATTCGCTTGCTTTCCTATTTATGTTTAGTTCATTTTATACATATTCCTTAGAAGTACATATTTTAGACCAGGCGTGGTGGCTCACACTTGTAATCCCAGCACTTTGGGAGGCTGAAGCAGGAAGATCCTTTAAGGTCAAGGAGTTCAAGAATAGCTCAGGCAACATAATGAGACCCCATCCATACAAAAAAAAAAAAAATCTAAAATTGACCAGGCATGGTGGTGTACCTGTGGTTCCAGTGACTAGGGAAGCCGAGGTGAAAAGATTGTTTGAGTTCTTGAAACCAGGAGTTTAAGGTTACAGTGAGCTATGTTCATATCACTGCACTCCAGCCTGGGCGACAGAGTGAGACCGGCAAAAAAAAAAAAAAAAAAAAAAAAAAAAAGGCACATTTTTATCTTGATTGCTTTTTTATTTTATTTGTTTGTTTGTTTGTTAAAGACAGAGTCTGGCTCTGTCTCTCGAGTGTAGTGGCACGATCTTGGCTCGCTGCAGCCCTGCCTCCCAGGTTCAAGTGATTCTGCAGCCTCAGCCTCTCAAGTAACTGGAATTACAAGCATGAGCCACCATGCCCAGCTAATTTTTGTATTTTTAGTAGAGACAGGGTTTCACCATGTTGGCCAGGCTGGTTTCGAACTCCTGACCTCAAGTGATCCACCCACCTTGGCCTCCCAAAGTGCTGGGATTACAGGCCTGAGCCACCGCGCCTGACCTCTTTGTATTACTTTTTATTGTTGTTATTTTTTAGGAGTTTTTTTCCCAAATATTTTCAATCCAAGTTTGGTTGAAACCACAGATACAGAACCCCAGATATGGAGGGTGGCTGTATTCAACTTGAAGACTGTTTCAACAATGCCCAACTGTTTTCCAAAGTATTTACATGATTTTACACTTCCACTAGCAATGTATATGCATGCCTTCTATATATTTCTCATCCAAATGCTGGGGATTTGTTGAAGGAAATGAAATACATCACAAAGAAGGTATTTTAGTATAAGGATCAGAGGAATTTCATGGAAACCTAGAGCAAGAAGTTCAGCTAACCAGCCACCTGGCACTCTGGCTCTCTCTTGTTTCCTCTTCTCTTTCTCTCTCTCTCTCTCCCTCTCTCTCCCCCCCTCCCCCCTCCCCTCCCACCCCTCCAACCCCTCCCCCCCACCACCGCCGTCTTTTGGCACAGATCATCTCCCTCTCTGCTTCTCTCTTTCTGGGTATTTCTCTTTTTTCTCTGTAAGTCGGTGTCCTCTAAAAGGCTCCCAGAGTCTGTCTCCTCCGTAACTTGGACTTGCCCTTGACTTTGGGGCTGGGTGCAGTGGTTCATGCCTGTGATCCCAGTACTTTGGGAAGCCAAGGCAGGAGAATCCCTTGAGGCTAGGAGTTTGAGAACAGCCTGGGCGACAGTGAGATCCCATCACTAAAAAAAAAAAAATAGAGTTGCCCTAGACTTTGGGTTCCCCAGTGTCAGCTCTGACCCAGATCCTACAGTATCTTACAACTCCAGGGTTCCCAAACCCTCCTGCCATCAATTCAGATTTTAAAGAGAATAGATCTACTTGGCTTAGCTGGGGTCAAGTGTCCACGCCTGGTCCAATCAGCGGAGTCCAGGAGTTCAAGACCAGCCTGGCCAACATAGCAAAACCCTGTCTCTACTAAAAATACAAAAAATTAGCTGGATGTGGGGGTGCACGCCTGTAATCCCAACTACTCGGGACGCTAATGCACGAGAATCACTTGAACCCAGGAAGCAAAGGTTGCAGTGAGACGAGATTGCACCAATGCACTCCAGCCTGGGTGATAGAGAAAGACTCTGTCTCAAAAACAAGTAAGTAAACAAATGCATACATACATACATACATACATACAACGAAGCATCTAATTCAACTTCAGCCTTAAGAGAAACACAAATTAAAATTACACGGAGGTACCATTTTTAATTTTTGAGAATAGGAAAAACATTCTGAAGTTGGAAAAATACACTGGTGGTGAGACTCTCAGGACCTAGGCACTCCCATTTCAGTTTCTCCCTGTAGAGGGATGTGTTCATTGGTATAAGTCCTGCAGAGGTCATGTGGATACTATCCATTAAAATCCCAAATATATTATATGGACTCCTAGACCCAGCAATCCAACTTCTAAGAATTCACCCTACAGAAACACTTGCATGTTTGTAAAATGACGTGTGCACAGGGTTATTTGATGCAACATTGGTTTTTTACTTAGCAAAAAAAAAAGAAAAAAGAAAACAGAAACCATCCAAGTGCCCATCAGGTTAAATAAAGTACAGTACCATGAAACACAATGAAGCTGTAAGAAAGAGGGAGGGAGCGAGAAGGAAGGAAGGAAGGAAGGAAAGAGGGAGGGAGGGAGGGAAAGAAAGGCAGGAAAGAAGGAAGGGAGAAACCTTCCTACAAACTCATATAGGAAGATGTCCAAGACATATCACATGAAAAAAACTAGTTGTAGAACAATATGCATGATTGTGAATAATATGCTATCTTTTCTGTTAAAAATACAACAGAATGTGGCCAGGTGCGGTGGCTCACACCTGTATTCCCAGCACTTTGGGAGGCCAGGGAAGGTGGATCACTTGAGGTCAGGAGTTCAAGAACAGCCTGGCCAACATAGTGAAACCCCATCTCTACTAAAAATACAAAAATTAGCTGGGCCTGGTGGTGCACGCCTGTAATCCCAGCACTTTGGGAGGCCGAGGCGGGTGGATCACGAGGTCAGGAGATCGAGACCATCCTGGTTAACGTGGTGAAACCCCGTCTCTACTAAAAATAAAAAAAATTAGCCGGGCGAGGTGGCAGGCGCCTGTAGTCCCAGCTACTCGGGAGGCTGAGGCAGGAGAATGGTGTGAACCCGGGAGGTGGAGCTTGCAGTGAGCCGAGATCATGCCACTGCACTCCAGCCTGGGTGACTGAGTGAGACTCCGTCTCAAAAAAAAACCGGAGAATACAAGAAGAGAATCCCAAGAAAGTGCATATCTATATATACATACATATGTGTATATATTTGCATAAATACATCCAGAAGATGCCTAAGAAACTTATTTTGGGATGTGGGAGGGCATGGTGCATTTAGATGAATAGGGAGCAACAGTTAAAGGGTTTACACTTTATATGTTTTCATATGGTTAGGTTTGAAACCATGTGAATGTATTACTTACTTAAAAATTAAATTAGGCAGGGTGCGGTGGCTCATGCCTGTAATCCCAGCACTTTGGGAGGTCGAGGTGGGTGAATCACGAGGTCAGGAGATGGAGACCATCCTGGCCAACATGGGGAAACCCCATCTCTACTAAAAATACAAAAATTTGCTGGGCATAGTGGCGGGTGCCTGTAGTCCCAGCTACTCGGGAGGCTGAGGAGGGAGAATCGCTTGAACCCTGGAGGCAGAGAGGTTGCAATGAGCCGAGATTGCGCCACTGCACTCCAGCCTGGCAACAGAGCGAGACTCTGTCAAAAAAAAAAAATTAATTAATTAAATTTTTAAAAATTATTCCAATGTAAAAGAAAAAAAACTAGCATCCAGGACATAAAGACAAATCTCTATATGCTGGGTGTGGTGATGTGCAATTCATTGTCAATTATGCCTCAATAAAGCATTTTAAGAGTTAATTTTATTTTTTCATTTTTAAATTTCAATTTTGTTTTGTTTTATAATATAACAAATAGGACCAGAATTGTGCATACAACTTATAAATGATTATACATATATGTATATCTATTTGAGGGTGCAGGTTCAAAATTTTCTCACTGAAAGAGGCTTGTAGTCACAAATGCGTGGCAACTACTGGTTAAAGCCAGTTTCAAACCCAAATACAGAAGCTAAGCCCACATGTTTAACTGCTACACTCTACTGCCCCCTGCTGGAAGCAGGTTTTGCATTAGGCCTTTAATTGGCTCCTCTGGGTTAATGGCGCAAATTTAATGAGGAAAGATTTTCCAAAGATCTACTTAGAACCAAACCCTTCTAAACCACACACACACGCACACACACGCACACACACACACACACACATAGCAGGAAGCAGCCCCAGATCTTTCTGCCACACCAGCCTCGAGAGAGAAGAGAGCAACCTTTCAAAGTTGTGAAAGAGAAAAAACAAAAACTAAACTATCAGGCCAGAGTCCAAACTTTCCCTAACACCGTGAATGCCCCCTCAGGAGGCCATGGATGGAAATGGGTCTTCCCTAGAGGCCAAGATTCCCCCTCACCCTTTCTCCAGGTAACTAAGAGACTTAACACCAAGCCTCTGGCCAGGAATGGTGGCTAATGCTTGTAATCCCAGCACTTCGGGAGACCGAGGTGGGAGGATTGCTTGAGTCCAGGAGTTCAAGATCAGCCTGGGCAACATAGCGAGACCCTGCCTCTACCAAAAAATAATACAAAAATTAGCCAAGCCTGATGGTGTGCACCTGTAGTCTCAGCTACTTGGGAGGCTGAAGCGGGAGTATGGTTTGAGCCCAGGAGGTCGAGGCTGGAGTGAGGTGTGATCATCCCACTGCACTCCAGCCTATGGCACAAAGCGAGACCCTGTCTCAAAAAAAAACAAAACAAGGCTGAGCACAGTGGCTCATGCCTGTAATCCCAGCACTTTGGGAGGCCGAGGCGGGCAGATCACCTGAGGTCAAGAGTTCGAGACCAGCCTAGCCAACATGGTGAGACCCGTTTTCTATTAAAAATACAAAAATTAGCAGGGTGTGGTGGCAGGTGCCTGTAATTTCAGCTACTCAGCAGGCTGAGGCAACAGAATCGCCTGAACCCAGTAGGCAGAGTTTGCAGTCAGCTAAGAGTGCAGTGCCACTACACTCCAGCCTTGACAGAACAAGACCCTGTCTCAAAACAAACAAAACAAAAGCCAAACCTCTTGTCAGCCAGAGAGCGAGAGTTGCAAGGAGGAGTTGCCAGAATAGAACTATTCTGGCCGTAGTCCAGAGAGCTACTGTGAGTTCTGACAAAACCCACAGGCAGACCCTTGAGGACTTTACAAATGTCTCTTTAGTTCGTTTTTTTGTTTTGTTTCATTTTCAGACAGAGTCTCATTCTGTCACCCAGGCTGGAGTGCAATGGCACAATCTTGGCTCACTGCAATCTGCCTCCCAAGTTGACACCATTCTCCTAACTCAGCCTCCTAAGTAGCCAGAATTACAGGCGCCCACCACCACGCCTGGCTAATTTTTGTATTTTTGGTAATGACAGGATTTCAACATGTTGGCCAGGCTGGTCTTGAACTCCTGACCTCAGGTGATCTGCCTGCCTCGACCTCGCAAAGTGCTGGGGTTACAGGTGTGAGCCACTGTGCCCAGCCATCTTTATTGTTGTTTCCAAAGACTTCTAAAGTAAGTGAGCTCATTGCTTCAGTTTCAGCCACACTACGACACATGGCCAAGAACTCCCCTCCAATCCAGTTCCCATTTCAAACAACGTTCTATGAGGGGATCCACCCGGACCTGGGATCTGGACTGCAGGATTAGGCAATGCACCCAGGATAATCCCAGAGCATAAGCAGACAATTCCATGATCCGAAATAAGCCACCACCCTGCAAATGTTACCACTATTATCATCAGTTTCCTGCTTCCACTGAGGTCTAAAACTCACAGCAATATCATTCAGTCCTAGGGAAAAGAAAAAAAAACAGAATGTGTGCAAAGGATTTTCTCTGAAACACAATATAGCATGGAGGTTAAAAACTTCGGATTTGAAGTCAGATATGCCAAGGTTCAAAGCCTGGCTCTTTATTTTATTTATTTATCTATTTTTCTTTTTAAACACAGGGTCTCACCATGTTGCCCAGGCTAGTCTCGAACTACTGGGCTCAGGTAATCCTCCCCCCTCAGCCTCCCAAAGTGCTGGGATTACAGATGTGAGCCACCATGCCAGGCCCTGGTATTTTTTTTTTTTTTTTTTTTTTTAATGAGACCAGGTCTGCCTGGTTTTATACCTTATTTTTTTGTTTGTTTGAGACAGAGCCTCGCCCTGTCACCAGGCTGGAGTGCAGAGGTGCTATCTTGGCTTCACTTCAATCTCTGCCTCCCAGGTTCAAGTGATTCTCCTGCCTCAGTCTCCCAAGTAGCTGGGATTACAGGTGCACACCACCACACCCAGCTAATTTTAGTATTTTTAGTAGAGACAGGGTTTCACCATGTTGACCAGGATGGTCTCAATCTCCTGACCTTGTGATTCGCCTGCCTCAGCCTCCCAAAGGCTGGGATTATAGGCATGAGCCACTGCGCCCGGCGCCTGGTTCTATAATTTAGCTTCTAAGTTGTGTGTCTAAGGAAAGTTAACTCTATACTTCTCTGAACCTTTTCTGTGACTCAATTTTGTCATAGATGAAATGGGGATAATAGTAGTAATTGCCTTGTAGGATTGTTGTGAGGCTCTTTGTACAGTGCTTGGCTCATATCAAACACCCTGTATCTTTACTCTTATTGTTGTTATTATTACTGTTACTACTGTTACTGTTTTTGTTTTGTTTTGGGTTTTGGGTTTTTCTTTTTTTGAGATGGTGTCTCGCTTTCTCACCCAGGCTGGAGTGCAAGTGGCACAATCTTGGCTCACTGCAGCCTCCATCTCCTGGATTCAAATGGTTCTCCCTCCTTAGCCTCTCGAGTAGCTGGGATTACAGGCATGCACCACCATGCCCGGCTAATTTTTGTATTTTTAGTAGAGACAGGGTTTCGTCATGTTGGCCAGGCTGGTCTCAAACTCCTGACCTCAAGTGATCCACCCACCTCGGCCTCCCAAAGTGCTGGGATTACAGGCATGAGCCACCGCACCCGGCCTAATTTTTGTATTTTTAATAGAGGTGGGGTTTCGCCATGTTGGCCAGGCTGGTTTCAAACTCCTGACCTCAAGTGATCCACCCACCTCGGCCTCCCAAAGCGCTGGGACTCACAGGCGTGAGTCACCGCACTCCACCAAACCATGGTATTTTAGTTTGATTCCTCTGGAAGCAGAGCCTGAGACAGGGCTTCCGATGCATGGGGTTTATTCATTTATTTCTTCTGGAAGGAAATGTAAGGGAGTAAAAGGGAAACAGGGTAAGTCAGGGAGAGAGATGGAGCAAAGATGTAGTCTCAGGAAAAGTCTAGCCTTGGTCTGATCAGTGAGGGTTTCTAGGGCATAGGCTATAGTGCAGAAAGGTTATTCCTGGAGAACAGGGGCGGGGCTTTTCTGAGGACCACAGGGTTGGGTAACTTCCAGAAGAGGCAGCTCGCATCATCCCAGGGCAGTGTTCTGAGGAAGGGAGACCACTTTGGGCTGTAAATAGCCAACACTCACTGCAGTTGGGAAATGTGGGTGGGATCCCACTGTGTCTACTATGCAAGGCAACTTATTCGACTCTGCAGAGATTCTACTCAACAGGTTTGTTGCTCAGCAAGCTCGAGGCTGAGATGCAAGGTTTTGCTTGTTTTAGTAATTAGGTTTTCTTTTTCTTTTCTTTTGCGGCAAGATCTCTGTCATCCAGGTTGGTGTGCAGTGGTATGATCACAGCTCACTGCAGCCTCGACTGCCCGGGCTCAAGCAATCCTCCCACCTTAGCCTCCCAAGCAGGTGGGACCACAGACATGTAGAACCATGGTTTGATTTTTTGTAGAGTGGAGTTCTCACTGTGTTGCCCAGGCTGGTCTCGAATGCCTGGGCTCAAGCAATCCACCTGCCTCAGCCTCCCAAAGTGCTGGGATTACAGGCATGAGCCACTACACCCAGCCAGGTTTTCTTTTCAGTGTTTGTATGTTTTATTAAGAAAATTAAACAAAACCATTGTTTATGAAATCCATCATATTTTTACCATAAGGGCATAAATCTATGTGTCTGCTTCTTCACTGGTTTTTAACCTTTTATTTGAGTATCACGTATGGTGTACTAATAGACTTTTAACAACTGACTCTCCAAGTGTAGCTCTGACATGCATGTTTGTTGATATTTTTGTTTACATAAACAACTAGGAAGAGAAAAGTGAAATGAAGATTTTTTGGAACTTTACTCATTTTTCAATGATGAAAGGAACATCTTTGTTGAGTCAGAGAATAGATTTCAAACACAAGGAGAATATTTCCTTGATTTTTTATGTCATTAACAGACACAACACTTCTAAAAAATATTTTCGGCCAGGCGCGGTGGCTCACGCCTGTAATCCCAGCACTTTGGGAGGCCGAGAGGGGCGGATCACCTGAGGTCAAGAGTTCAAGACCAGCCTGGTCAACATGCTGAAACCCCGTCTCTACTGAAAATACAAAAATTAGCCAGGCGTACTGGTGCAGCTACTCAGGAAGCTGAGGCAGGAGAATCGCTTGAACCTGGAAGGCAGAGTTTGCAGTGAGCCAAGATCACACCACTGCACTCCAGCCTGGGAGACAGAGTGAGATCCTGTCTCAAAAAAAAAAAAAGTTTAGGGGGTCAACAAAATATAAATCAAGACCCAACTTGTAGCATCTGCTGACTTCCATGGCAAAAATACTTGCACCATAACTGATTCCAAGATGGTAATGTGATGTCACTGGCATAGAGTTGGGTTATAATTCTATGTAACCCACCATTCCATATTAATAGTATTCCCACCATACAGATACCACAGATAGAAAGAGTCCCAAGTGTGCTCAGAAGCAACAGTAAAAGAATTAGAAAATAAATTTTGAGTATTTATTACTTTCGTCTTTAACGTATTTAATTTTAAGTGTGTATACGTTAATTGTGAATGATGTCTGGACGTGATGGCGCCCGCCTGTAGTCCCAGCTACTGGACTTGGGAAGCTGAGGTGGGAGGATCGTTTGAGCCGGGGAGGTGGCGGTTGCAGTAAGACAAGATAGCACCACTGCACTCCAGCCCGAACGGCAGAATGCAACTGTCTTTAAATAAATAAATAAATAAATAAATAAATAAATAAATAAAAAGTGTTCACGCCCCCTCCATCTGTATCAAGAAATACAATGCAGTTAGATCCCCCAGGAGCCTCCCTCCAGCCCCCGCAGGGTAACTACCCCGTTTCTTTCCCCCTCTCTCGCTTCTCCGTGGGTAACCAATACTTCCAACAGCTTGAAACCCTTGGCTTGCTTTTGTCATTCCAATGGAATCATGAGCCTGCAGTTTGAAATGTTACCACTAGAGGCCTCTCGTGAGGCAAAACAGAAATCTACAGGACTCCGCCTCTGAAAAACCCAGTCCCGTAGGACTTCTGGCCTTCCTCAGACGTAAGGAGATGGTTACTCACGCCCGGGGCGGGGAGGAGAGTGAAATGACTGAGCTCTGACTGTGCGTGGGTGAGTCCTTGGAGGAGATATGAGGCCACAGTGTTTCCTGGGGAAGATAAAGGGACCAACTTTGGCCTTAAACCCCAGTGTTGACCGGGACTGGTGGCTCAAACCTGTAACCCCACACTTTGGGAGGCCGAGGCGGGCGATCACCTGAGGTCAGGAGTTCAAGACCAGCCTGGCCAACATGGTGAAACCCCGTCTCTACTAAAAATACCAAAAAAAAAAAAAAATTAGTCGTGGTGGTGGCCACCTGTAATCCCAGCTACTGGGGAGGTTGAGGCAGAATTGCTTGAACTTGGGAGGCGGAGGTTGCAGTGAGCCGAGACTGCGCCATTGCACGCCAGCCTGGACAAGAGTGAAACTCCGTCTCAAAAAACCAACAACAGGCCGGGCGCGGTGGCTCATGCCTGTAATCCCAGCACTTTGGGAGGTCGAGGCGGGCAGATCACGAGGTCAAGAGATCGAGCCCATCCTGGCCAATATGGTGAGACCCCCCCGTCTCTACTAAAAATACAAAAAATTAGCCGGGCGTGGTGGCGGGCTCTTGTAATCCCAGCTACTTGGGAGGCTGAGGCAGGAGAATCGCTTGAACCCGGGAGGTGGAGGTTGCAGTGAGCCGAGATGGCACCATTGCACCACTCCAGCCTGGGCAAAAACAGGGAAACTCCGTCTCAAAAATAAAAAAACAGTGTGTTGTGCCACTGAATTAGCATAGCCCAAATGAGCACCAAGGACTGCTTCTGCCCAGGTGAAGCAGTCACACTGAGAATTGCAAGATGAGAAAACAGCCTTATAGGAACTTATTTTTGTAAAACTTTGCAATATGTTTGTAAGTTATTTTATATGAGCATGGAGAAAAATACAGAATGTAATATACTGGTTTGTTAACAAGTTAGCTGATTGAAGCCTAAACCTTAATCAGCTCATTAGTTCACACCACTCTGATCTAGAAGAGGCAAACCCATGGAAAAACATATCAAGGGGAAAATAGAGGTAAGGAAATAGAACATAGAGATTAAGCTCGCAGACTCAGGAGTCCAACGGACCTACGTTTGAATCACAGCCGTATCACTTACTAGCTTTGTAAATTTGGACAAATTACTTAACTTCTATGAAACTTAGTTTGCTCATCTGTGACATGGAGGCAAGAAAACCTTCCTTGCAAATTAGCGATTAAGTAAATCACATATGTGCAGCAACAGTGACTATTTTGAGGAGGATGAAAGGAAGACTGTCACTTGGTTTCGAAAGACATTCCAATCCACTGAATTTATGATGTGCAGAACTGGCAGGGTATGCGAACATGGGAATTAAAACTGCTCCAGGCCAGGAGCAGTGGCTCATGCCTGTAATCCCAGCACTTTGGGAGGCTGAGGCAGGAGGATTGCTGATTGCTTGAGACCAGGAGCTCGAGACCAGCCCGGGCACACTCCAGTCTGGGCAACAGAGAGAGATACTGTCCCCAAAATTATTTTTTAAAAAACATTTATGCATAATAGTATAAACAGTTCTTTCATTTGGTCAAGGACATGTTTGCATATTAGTGCATACATGCATATCACATAGCTACATCTAATTTTATATAAATGGGATACATAATTAGAGTATTTTCTATTTTTAGTAGCTTTTTTCTTTCTTTTTGGCTGGTTTTACTCCTTCACTAGTATAATACTCCCTCCAGCCTACCACAAAACCCTTGTTAACAAACCAGTATATTACATTCTGTGTTTTTCTCCATGCTCATATAAAATAACTTACAAACATATTGCAAAGTTTTACAAAAATAAGTTCCTATAAGGCTGTTTTCTCGTCTTGCAATACTCAATGTGACTCAAAGAAATTCTTCCGAGTCAATGACTGTACTCTATTTTTTTTTTTTTTTTTTTTGAGACAAGGACTCGCTCTGTCACTGAGGCTGGAGTGCAGTAACATAAACGCAGCTCACTGCAGGCTTGACCTCCTGGGCTCAAGCCATCCTCCTGCCTCAGCCTCCCACGTAACTGGGACCACAGGTGCATGCCACTACACCTGGCTAACTTTTAAAATTTTTTGTAGAGACAGGTTATCACTTTGTTGCCCAGGCTGGTCTCAAACTCCTGGGCACAAGTAATCCTCCCTCCTCGGCCTCCCAAAGTGCTGGGATTATAGGCATGAGCCACCACGCCCAGCCATATATATATATATGTTTCTTTTTGAGACAGAATCTCACTCTGTCGCCCAGGCTGGACTGCAGCGGCGCAATCTCAGCAGCTCACTGCAACCTCTGCCTCCCAGGTTCAAGCAGTTCTCCTGCCTCAGCCTCCCAAGTAGCTAGGATTACAGGCACTGGCCACCACATCTGGCTAGTTTTGTATTTTTAGTAGAGCCAGGGTTTCACCATATTGGCAAGGCTGGTCTCGAACTCCTGACCTCAGGTGATCCACCCACCTTGGCCTCCCAAAGTGCTGGGATTACAGGCATAAGCCACTGTGCCCGGCCTCCAATATATTATTTTTAATGGCTGCATAATACTACAAATTGCAGATGTTATACAGTTCAGGCAACTATTTCTTTTATTTATTTATTTATTTATTTATTTATTTATTTATTTATTTATTTATTTTTGAGACAGAGTCCCACTCTGTTGCCCAGGCTGGAGTGCAGTGGTGTAATCTCGGCTCACTGCAACCTCTGCCTTCCGGGTTCAAGTGATTCTCATGCCTCAGCCTCCCGAATAGCTGGGACTACAGGCGTGCACTACCACACCCAGCTAATTTTTGTTTTGGTTTTTGTTTTAGTAGTGACAGGGTTTTGGCATGTTGGCCAGGCTGGTCTCGAACTCCTGACCTCAAGTGATCCATCCACAACAGCCTTCAGTCAGCTATTTCTCAATGGAAGGATACTTTCATTGTTTCCACTTGTTTGTCACTAAGAACAACGCTACAGTAAGCACATTGATGTTTCTACCATTATAAACCTGGTGCTTTTATTTTTGTGGAAAAGATCCCCGAGAGTGGGGTTTCCAGGTCAAAGGAGTTATGCATTTTTTATTTTTACCAGTTGTTAACAGATGCCTTCAAATATGTAACAGGCCAGGCATGGTGGCTCAGACCTGTAATCCCAGTACTTTGGGAGGCCGAGGCAGGAGGATCACTTGAGGCCAGGAGTTCGAGTTTCTTGCCTGGACAATATAGCAAGATCCCCATCTCTACAAAACATTTTTTAAAAAACAAAAACAAAATAACCAAATAAGTCTGTAACAATTTACATTTCCACCAGTACTATGTGAGACTGTGCTCTTTCCCATATCCCTGACTGCAATAGGTTTAGCCTTCTTTTGTTTGTTTGGGTTTCCTTTTCTTGTTCTTTTTATTTTTTATTTATTTATTTATTTTTTGAGACAATATCTCGCTCTGTCATGTAGGCTGGAGTGCAATGACGCAATCATAGCTCACTGCAACCTTAAACTCCTGGGTTCAAGTGATCCTCCTGCTTCAGCCTCCCGAGTAGCGGGGACTACAGGCACATGCCACCATGCTCGGCTAATTTTTTTCTTCTTTTCTTTATCTTATGGACATTTTCAAACATTTTGAATGCAAGCAGAACAGTATGATGAACCTCCAAAAACGCATGGCTCAGCTTCAGCAATTTTCAATATTCTTTTATTCCCGCAGCCTTCTTTTTAATTTTTGCAAATTTATGGGCATAAAGTGATATACTTGCTGTTACTTTTTTAATCTTGTTTTTACATTTCTCTGACTGCTAGTGATTTTGAGCACATTTTCACATGTGTGGAGCTGATATTATGTAAGAGCCTATTCATAGACTTTGCATATTTTTTGGTTGTTTGTCTTTTTCTTGTCGATTTATAGGAACAGTTTGTATTTAATAGATGTTAATCCTTTACTTATCTTCCATGTTGCCAATATTTTTTCTAATCTGATGTTTGTCTATGGTGTCTATTCTAAAGTTTTAAATTTTTATATATTTCATGTGTATCTGTTTTTTCTTAAAGCTTCTATATTTTCTGTATTGCATAAGAAATTCCCCACCACCACCACCAAGTGCAATCTGGTAGTTTAGAAAATTGTTTGGCAAAATGTACTGAAGCAGAACATACACATTTCCCATGACCCAGAAATTTTCCTGCTAAGTATATACCCAAAAGAAATGCATAGATACATTCATGTACAGACATGTACAGCCCGGCACCGTGGCTCCTGCCTGTAATCCCAGCACTTTAGGAGGCTGAAGCAGAAAGATCACTTGAGGCCAGGAGCTTGAGACCAGCCTGGACAACATAGTGAGACCTCTGTCTCTACAAAACAATAAAATAATTAGCCAGGCATGGTGGTGGCACACACCTGTAATCCCAGCTTCTTAGGAGGCTGAGGCAGGAGGATCGCTTGAGCCGAGGAGTTGGAGGCTGCAGTGAGCTATGATCAACATACTGCACTTCAGCCTGGGCAACAGAATGAGATTTTAGCTCTAAAAATAAAATATAAAATAAAACAATACAAGAATACTCATAGAACTATTCATAAAAGCCAAAAACTGGTGGGGGGAAAAAAACTAATGCCCATCAATACTACAATGGTGCAGCCATAATAAAGAACAAGATCATGTCCTTTGCAGGGACATGGATGGAGCGGGAGGCCATTATCCTTAACAAACTAACACAGCAACAGAAAACCAAATACCGCATGTTCTCACTTATAAGTGAGAACAGAATGAGGGGAACAACACACACTGGGGCCTTTTGGAGGGTGAAGGTTGGGAGGAGGGAAAGGATTAGGAAAAATAACTACTGGGTACTAAGCTCAATACCTGGGTGATGAAATAATCTGTACAGCAAACCCCCATGACACAAAGTTACTTATGTAACAAACCCGCACTTGTACCCCTGAACTTAGGATAAAAGTTTAAAAATATGAGAATGGATAAATAAATTGTGGCATAGTCATACAACGTGATGCTATACGGCAATGAGAATGAACTACAGCTACACATCTCACAAAAAATAACACTAAAAAGGAAGCCAGAGATTGAAGAGCACATGCTGTATGATTCTATTTATATAAAGATCAAAACCAGACAAAAATAATCTATGGTGTGAGAAGTCTGGGTAGAGGTTACTCTTGAAATGGGGCACAAGGAACTTTCTGGGGGAGTTGGTCAAGTTCTGTTTGTTGATCTTTGCACAAAAAGCAGAACACAGTCACAGTCAAACAGAGGTGTGCACTGTAGGACCTGTGATTTGTGGACCTTCTGTAGGTATGCTACACTTCAATAAAAAGTTTACTGTAAAATACAAAATACATTTCCCCGTCTCCTAGCTCCTAGATCATTCACGTAGTATTGTAAACCATCCTCAAAGATTTTTATTGTCTTATTTTGCACATTTACTTTTAATCCATTAGAATGTATTTTGTATATTGTGCTAGGCAGGCTTCTAAGATGGCCCCAATGATGGTCACCTGCTGGTATTCATGATCTGTGTCACCTCCTCTCTGTGAGTGGAGGCTGGAACTGTCTTCTGATAAATAGAATATATCAAAGTTAGACCAGGTACAGTAGCTCATGCCTGTAATCCCAGCACTTTGGGAGGCCAAGGCAGGAGGATCACTTGAGATGGGTTTGAGACCAGCCTGACCAACAGGGTGAAACCACATGTCTTTCCGCCCCTTTCCGCCCGGACGTGGTGAATCACACCTGTAATCCCAGTACTTTAGAGGCCGAGGCGGGCGTATCAGGAGGTCAGGAGATAGAGACCATCCTGGCTAACACGGTGAAACCGCGTCTTTACTAAAAGTACAAAAAATTAACCGGGCGTGGTGGCGGGTGCCTGTGGTCCCAGCTACTCGGGAGGCTGAGGTAGGAGAATGGCGTGAACCCGGGAGGCGGAGCTTGCAGTAAGCCGAGATCGTGCCACTGCACTCCAGCCTGGGCGACAGAGTGAGACTCCACCTCAAAAAAAAAAAAGCCCCTTTCCCATTTTTCTTTATTCTCACACTTTTCTTGACTATTCTCAAGCATTTATTTTATTTCAAATTTTGCATCTTTAATTTTTGTGGGTACATGGTAGGTGTACATATTTGTGATAGGGTACATGAGATGTCTGGATACAGGCATGCAATGCGAAATAAGCACATCAAGCATTCGTTCTTGCGTATAATCTTTATTTTAGCCAATTTTTAAAACCTTGGATCAAAAAAATTACATTATACTTGTATTTTAATTTGGGGAGAATTTTTTTGTTTGTTTTTTGGAGGGTTTTTTGTTTGTTTCGTTGGGGAGAATTTTTTGTTTGCTTTTTGGGTTTTCTTGTTTTATTTTGTTTTGTTGTGCTTTGTTTTTGTTTTTAGAGACAGGGTCTCACTCTGTTACCCACGTTGGAGGGCAGTGATGTAATTATTGCTCACTGCAGCCTCAAACTCCTGGGCTCAAGTGATCCTCCCACTGCCACCACACCCAGCAATTTTTCAAATTTTTTTGTAGAAACAGAGTCTCGCTATGTTGCCCAGGCTGGGCTCAAACTCCTGGCCTCAAGCAATCCTCCTGCCTTGGCCCCCCAAAGTGTTGAGATTACAGATGTGAGCCACCATGCCCAACTTAATTCAGGGAGAATTAACATATTAATTATATAAAATCTTCCCATGCAGGAACATCTCTTTACATTTGTTCACATTTTGTTTTGTCTTTCATAAGATTTTAAGATTTTCTTTCTGTAGGTCTTGTGCCTTTCTACTTAAATTTATTCCTAAGCGTTTCCCTTTCAGTGCTATTATGATTGGAATATTTTTTGTTTTCTATTTCTGTTTTCTCTGCTCTGTTGCTAAAATAGGAGAAAAGCTATTGATGTGTGTATAGATCTAGAGATTTCAGAGTCCTTGAGCACACATGGAGGTGCAAGGAAGAAATAGAACTTTTTTCTTTTTAACTTTATAAAATGTATCAACTTTGTAAAATCTCATAGAACTTCATAGACTTTATAAAATGTAACTTTTATTTTAAGCTCCCTTTGTGCAAGGTGGAAGAAGTGCAATCCCATCTGGCTCCTCCTAGCCTTTCTCAGGGTGGGTTTAAGTTCCATGGAGCCTACACAGCACCAGCAGGCAAGAGAGCACGGGGGTCTGGTCACCATCTGTACCAGCGGGCAGCCCCTGAGATGCCAATGGCCTCTGCTGCATCGCCTGTCCTTCCCCTCTGAAGTCTCCCTCCTCCCTGTTTTCCTCCCTGTCTCTCTCTCCCTCTCTCCGGCATGCTCTACCTCTCTCTCCATATATATATACACACACACACACACACACATACACACACATACATGTATATATGTGTGTACATGTATATATGTGTGTGTATATATATATACACACACACGTATATTTGTGCGCACATGTGCTCTCGCTGTTTTTTTTTTTTTTTTTTTTGAGATGGACAGAGGGACTCTGACTCTGTCACCCAGGCTGGAGTGCAGTGGCGCAATCTTGGCTCACTGCAACCTCCGCCTCCCAGGTTCAAGCGATTCTCCCGCCTCAGCCTCCCGAGTAGCTGGGATTACAGGTACCCGCCATCATGCTGGCTAATTTTTGTATTTTTATAGAAATGGGGTTTCACCATATTGGCCAGGCTGGTCTCAAACTCCTGACCTCAGGTGATCCACCCTCCTCGGCCTCCCAAAGTGCTGGGATTACAGGCGTGAGCCACCTCACGCGGCCTCTCTCTGCATTTCTGTTCTCTCTCCTCTTTTCTGAGCACGCATGTTCTCTCTCTTTACCTCTGTCTCACTCTTTGTTCCCTCTCTCTCTCTTTCTCTATCGCTTTCTTCTGAGCATGCATGCTCTCTCTGTCTCCATCTCTATTTTGAGCACACATGTTCTTTCTCTTTACCTCTCTCTCTCCATACACATATATTTTTTGAGCACATGTGTTCTCTTTCTCTCTCTGGCTCTATTTTGAGCGTGCATATTCTACTTTTTTTTTTTTTTTTTTGAGATGGAGTGTCACTCTGTCACCCAGGCTGGAGTGCAGTGGTTCAATATCGTCTTACTGCAACCTTTACCTCCCAGGTTCAAGCAATTCTCCTGCCTCAGCCTCCCGAGTAACTGGGACTACAGGGATTACAGGCACCCACCATCACACCTGGCTAATTCTTTTTGTATTTTTAGTAGAGATGGGGTTTCACCATGTTGGCCAGGCTGGTCTGGAACTCCTGACCTCAAGTGATCCACCTACTTCAGCCTCCCAAAGTGCTGGGTTTATAGGCATGAGCAACCCTGCCCAGCCTCTATCTCTCTTTATCTCTATTTTGGGTGCACATGTTCTTTCCATCTCTCTCTACATATATATTTTTGGGCACACGTGTTCTCTGTGTATGTGTGTCTATTTTCAGCATGCGTGTTCTCTGTCTCTATCTCCATCTCTATTCTGAGCACACATGTTCTCTCTCTCGCTCTAATTTCAACACATATGTTCTCCATCTCTATGTGAGAATGCATGTTTCCTCTTTATCTCTACCAATGATCTCTCTCGCTCTCTCCCTCCTCCAAGCCACTCTCAGGCACTGAGGCACGTGGTAAACATCCACCCACCCACCTCCATGTCACAGTGGACAGTGGGGACCCCTCTAATGGGCCCCTCTGCCCCAACACAGAATGCAGCTTCTCTTCCGGAGTCTTCCTGCTTTCCCAGGCTCTCCCCAGGAAGCAAAATGCAGAGCCCCTCTGCTCTTGGACCCCACAAACCTACATGGGGTCCCGTCCTTGGATGAGGGACTGCAGGCCTGGGTCTCCCTTCCTTGGGGACCTGGAGCAGCTTCTCCCTGTTCCTTCTTATTCTCCTTCCTCTCCAAGTGTAGAAAATCTTTTCCAGCCTCATTTAGTGTCCGAAATCTTTCTTTTTTTTTTTTGAGACAGAGTCTCACTCTGTCGCCCAGGCTGGAGTGCAGCTCACTGCAACCTCTGCCTCGAGGGTTCAAGTGATTCTCCTGCCTCAGTCTCCCAAGCAGCTGGGATTATAGGCACACACTACCACACCCGGCTAATTTTTGTATTTTTAGTAGAGACGAGGTTTCACCATGTTGGCCAGGCTGGTTATTGTCTCAAATCTAGGCTCCTAACCTGAGTTTCCTGAAAACTCAAAAGCTAGAATTTTCATTTATCTTTCTGCTTCTCATCCATTTGCTAAGGTAACAAAATTTAGGGCTGACTTGCTTGAATGGAAGAAGGACTGTCTGGGTAAATGAAACTCTGGAGTGGAAAAACATGTAAGTATTTCAACATAGGATCCCATCATATATATAGGCACAGGGAGAAGAAACCATTGGCGGAAGTATGACAGAATGTTAACGGGGTGCTGTTTTCAAATGGTGGACCCATGAATGAACTTTTTTAAAAATTTGTATTTATTATTATTATTATTATTATTATTATTTTTTTTTTTTTTTTTTTTTTTTGAGATGGAGTGTTGCTCTGTCGCCCAGGCTGGAGTGCGATGGCTCAATCTCGGCTCACTGCAACCTCTGCCTCCAGGGTTCAAGAAATTCTCCTGCCTCAGCCTCCCGAGTAGCTGGGATTACAGGCATGTGCCACCACGCCTGGCTAATTTTTGTATTTTTAGTGGAGACAGGGTTTCACCATGTTGGCCAGGCTGGTCTCGAACTCCTGACCTCAAGTGATTTGCTCACCTCAGCCTCCCAAAGTGCTGGGATTACCGGATGAGCCACTGCATCCTGCTGATTATTATTAATATTTTTGAGATAATGTCTTGCTCTTCAGCCCATGCTGGAGTGCAGTGGTACAGTCACAGTTAACTGCAGCCTCCAGCTTCTGGGCTCAAGTGATCCTCCCACCTAACCCTCCTGAGTAGCCGGGACTACAGGTGTGAGCCACCACACCTGTCCACATATTTTCTTATTTAAATTTTTCTGAATTTTACAAAGTTTCTAGAATGTATATTACTTTTATCATCACATAAACACACACACACACACACACACACACACACACATTTATTCCAGTTCATTTGCAGTTTGTATTTTATGCAAGTCAAATTTTTTGCATGAGAAATGCCTGAATCCAAGCATAGTAAACACAATGTACATTTCAAAATAATGCAGAGTGTACAAAATATAGAGCAGAAAGGAGGGTTCGTTCACACACTCAATAGCTTGGGTTAGGTTCTACAGTGGCAAGCAATCACTTTTTTTATAAAGTTGGGACTACTGGGCCAATTTAGGGATATTGGAACAGCTAAGCATGAAAGAGCAACCAAGTAAACCAAAGACGTCATGATGTACATTTTTCTTTGTTTTTGTTTTGTTTGGTTTTTTATTTAATTATTTATTTTGAGACAAAGTCTCACTCTGTTGCCCAGGCTGGAGTGTAATGGTGCGATCGTGGCTCACTGCAACCTCCACCTCCTGAGTTCAAGCGATTCTCCTGCCTCAGTCTCCCAAGTAGCTGGAATTATAGGCATGCACCATCATGCCTGGCTAATTTTGGTATTTATAGTAGAGACAGGGTTTCACCATGTTGGCCAGGCTGGTCTCAAACTCCTGACCTCAGGTGATCCGCCCACCTCGACCTCCCAAAGTGCTGAGATTACAGGTATGAGCCACCGCGACCAGCCTGTTTTGTTTTTTAGAGACAGGGTCTCACTCTGTTGCCCAGGCTGGAGAGCAGTGGTGCTACCTGCAGCCTGGAACTCCTGGACTCTAGGGATCCTCCCACCTCAGCCTCCCGAGTAGCTGGGGCTACTAGTGCACACCAGCATGCCTGGCTTATTTTTTATTTTTTGTAGAGACTGAGGTCTTGCTATGTTGCCCAGGCAGGTCTTGAACTCCTGAACCTGGCATGGCTTATTGTGAAATAACTTTCATAAAAATCCCAACCTGTTCATAGGAAACCCAGCCTAAGACAGTGGTGTAGTTCCTTCAGACAGTCAGCCAGGAGGTCCAAGCTGGATAAGGACGAGGAAGGGGCTGACAGAGTGAGAAAGAGACTGAGGGATGAAGGTACCATGTAGGTCAGGGCACAAGGATGAGGAGAATGAAAGGGTGAAACTGTTGCATGGAGAGGAGGCTGCAATCAGAGAAAGGGACGTTGGAACTAAGTGGTTCTGAGTGTGACAAGGGCCTAGGACATAACGTGCAATTGTGGTGTGAGGGGTAAGGTCTCCAAAGAGGTATAGTCACTGAGAGGCTGCAGTGCTGGCTAGGCTGTACTTTGGACATTGAAGACACCAAGGAGAGTGGCAGGATTTGGGGTGGAGATGAAGGCTAGGGGCCAAGCTACCAAGTTTTCAGTAACTGTGAGGGGATGACCAAGAGGGCCAAGGTGGCAAAGAGGAGGGGGAGAAGGTGGCAGAGCTGGGCTGCATGACCCTCAAATCAGCAGGGATTTTTTTTTTTTTTTTACTTGAGGATGAAGGAGACATGAATGAGTCGAAACTTGCAAACAGGGTGGACGCTACCTTCAAGGACCCTGGCAGGCCCTCTCTGAACAAAATTGGAGACGTCTACCAGGAGCATGGCCATTAGAAGGTGCCCTTCCGTGCGGCGTTGTCTTACATCTAAGGCATAGGCATCTCTAAGCTCTACAAAGACAGGGGCCTCATCACTCTTGTTCACCAGGCAGGCATGTCATAGCTTATAATAAATACATATTTATTGGCTGGGCACCGTGGCTTACACCTGTAATCCCAGCGCTTTGGGAGGCCGAGGTGAGCGGATCAGTTGAGGTCAGGAGTTCAAGACCAGCCTGGCCAAAAGTGATAAAACCCCATCTCTAGTAAAAATAGAAAAATTAGCCAGGCATGGTGGCCTGCATTTTTAATCCCAGCTACTCAGGAGGAGAATTGCTAGGACCCAGGAGGCAGAGGTTGCAGTGAGCCGAGATCGTGCCACCCATCCAGCCTGGGTGACAAGATCGAAACTCTGTCTCAAAAAATACATACATACATACATATATACATACATACATATTTATTTATTTTATTTTTGGAGACTGGGTCTCTCTGTCCCCCAGGCTGGAGTGCAATGGCACAGTTATAGCTCACTGCAGCCTTGCCTTCCTGGCTTAAGCGATCCTCCCACCTCAGCCTCCTGAGTAGCTGGAACTACAGGTGGACATCACCACACCTGGCCAATTGTTTTTGTAGAGATGGGGTCTCACTATGTTGCTGGTCTCAAACTCCTGGCCTCAAGTGATCCTCCCTCCTAGGCCCCCCAAAGTGCTGGGATTACAGAGGTGAGCCACTTACTTGACCCATAATAAATATTTATTGAACGAATGACTGAATTCACCAGTTAATCTCTATTTCCTGATAGCCCAGCGGGATCCACTGGTGCAGTGATGAAGAGCGCAAGCTTTGAGATCAGGCGTATCTGTATTGGGACTGCGGCTCTGAGCCTCTGCTTGTACCTGCGGTGCAGTGAGGACTCCAGGAGCTGGTGATGAACCAGCACGGTCCTCGGCACGTGGTAAGTTCTCCACAAGTGGGCTCAGTAAAATCCCTCTCCCGGTAAAGCTCCCCGCCGTGTTTGGTGGGGTGTCTGGGACGCGAGGATGCGGCTGGAAGTGTGATGAGAAGGGCGGGGACCAGGCTGGGGTTGCAGGCCCAGCCAGGGGCGGAGTCTCCTCCGGGTCGGGAGGGGACCGAGCGCTTCCTGGGAGGCACCTAGGGACCTGGCCAGCCGTGGGGCTGCCCAGGCGCTATGGCGAGCGCGGCCAGGGGATCGAGGCCGTGGCCCCGGCTGGGGCTCCAGCTCCAGTTCGCGGCGCTGCTGCTCGGGACGCTGAGTCCACAGGTGAGAGCCAGGGACCAATGTCAAGTCCCCAAAGTCGGGTCGCGGGGCGCAGGGGGCGGGGTCGCGCTCAGGGCGAGGGCGCGGCGGGGCCACGGGGGCGCCTCACGCCTGGGTCGTCCCAACTCGGCCCCGACCGAGTAAAAGCCTCCTGGGTTCGGGGAGCCGCCAGTTACCCCCAACAAATACCTAGCTGGGGAGATCTGCCAGTGTGGAAAGGCAAGAGTAGGCCGAGCACCCCGCCTCTTCTGACAGGAGGGGTGTAGTCTCGGGGAGGGGGCACCCGGGCATGAAAACCAGGCCTCTTAAAACTTCTGGGGATCCTGGCTTCCTTTGAAAATATGATTGACTTCAGGGCCCTCTGCTGAGAAATGCGCCTGCACGCCCCGTTTTGCAATTTCAGAGGCTTTACCATGGGGTCCTCTTACCCATGGCTGCACCCCAGGTTCATGATAATAAACCTGGGATAAATAAGCTGGGAGTTTGAGTATCTGCTCCCACGGTACCAGGAGTAAGAGAGTCTTCAAGAAATGCAGCCAGGAGGCAAAAGTCGCTTGGCCCAAGAATCCAGGTGTCCTGCCTGGAGCCCCCATGAGGCAAAAGCTATCAGGTAGAGTTAGGCACCTCTCATTCCCCGCTTCCACTTCATGGGTCCATCTCATGGTTGCCAGCTAAGAAGCAAGCCCAGTGTGGCCAGATCAGGTGTCTCAGAAAAATTAGAAATGAGAAACATTTGAAATCTTGGTTTTTTTGTAGAAATTACCCAATTCAAAAAAAATGGCAGCTAATTGAAAACAAATTTTTAAGCACTAGATGGTCAGACAAAATTCATTTGTGGGCAACCAGTCTGCAGCCTCTTCTCCAGACCCTTCTCCCTCCTGCCATGTGCTGCAGATGACAAAATTGAAGCCCAGAAAGAAAGAAGGGCTAGCAGATCATTTCCTGACCCTCCACTCAACACCAGTGGCTCAGCCCCAAACCCGAGGGTCCCGAGGCAGGATGTGGCCTTTGTAGGGGTGCGGCTCAGCCACCCGGATGTTAGGCCTCCTGCTGGGAGCTCAGCCTCACCCTGTTTGCTCAAGGAGGGGCTAGAGCAGGTGAGTGAGCCCAGGAGCGCCAGATGTAAGTACAGGTGGCTCCAGCCCCCCTCCCACGGGCACCCCCCAGCCTTGGGTCAGGGGACCCACTGGAGCCTGGCACCAAAACCAACTGGGCTGGTTTGGGGAGGCAGAAAGGGCCATCCCAAAAGAGGCAGACATTGTGGCAGAGGAAAAAGAGGCCAGGCACAGGAATCAGAGGGATGGCAACTCAAGTCCTTAGTTTTGCCACTTATTATCTGTGTGGCTTTATGCCAATGACCTAACCAATGACCTAACTTTTCTAAGCCTCTGTCTCCCTCCCCTGTAGAATGGGAAAACTAATAATACCCGTCTTAGAATGGGTGCAGTGGCTTGTGCTTGTAATCCCAACATTTTGGGAGGCTGAGGCAGGAGGATCACTTGAGGCCAGGAGTTCCAGACCAGCTTAGACAACATAGCAAGACCCCATCTCTACAAAAAATACAAAAATTAGCCAGGTGTGATGACACACACCTGTAGTCCCAACTACTTGGGAGGCTGAGGTGTGAGGACCAGCTGAGCCCAGGGGTTTGAGGCTACAGTGAACTATGATTGTGCCACTTCATTCCAGCCTGGACAATAGAGCAAGACCCTATCTTAAATTAAAACAACAAGAACAATAACAAAAGGAAACAAAACAAACAATGAAGTCATTTTGTAAAGGCCTTTAGTCTTCTTTGGAAAACCAGAATGAATTGAGGGAGGGGGTAAGGAATTGGGAATTTAGATACATTGGTAGCCAAAACCTTCCCTCAGAACCCCCCAGCTATAACCCCTCTCTGGGGTCAAAGAGATGATGAGTGACACCAGCATGTTCCCCAATCACCCTTCCTCCCCTGCTCTGTCCCATCTGGGGGAAGGGGGAATCATAGCCAGCCCTGCTTAGGACAGGAGCAAAGGGTGGTCCCAGACCCCTCAGAGAGCTGACTTTGTCTCTACCCCCTTGCAGGTTCATACTCTCAGGCCAGAGAGCCTCCTGCTGGTGTCCACCTTGGATGGAAGTCTCCATGCACTGAGCAAACAGACAGGGGACCTGAAGTGGACTCTGAAGGATGGTGAGCAAGAGATGGTCCCTCCTCCCTCCTTGAACCCATAGATTGGTGAAGAGGGAGTCACTGTGGCATAGAGAATAAGAATATGGGCTCTAGAATCCAATAAGCTGATATCTATAGGCAGCTTCACTGCTTACCAGCTGTGTGGCCTTGAGAAACTCACTTTACCTCTCTGATCCTCAACATCCTCATCTGTAAAGTGGGGCAAAGGATATGACCTTATCTGACAGAGTTTTTGGGAAGATGGCATTACATTGATGTCAAGTGCTTGACATTACAGTCATGCCTCATGCCATAGCTCAGTGAATATGAGCTGTGCTTTTCAGTGGAGTCTGGAGGGAGCTGCTTATGCTCTGTGTCCCTGTCCCTGCAGATCCCGTCATCCAAGGACCAATGTACGTCACAGAGTAAGTGAACCTGGGGCCTTTTAAGGAGGAGGCAGCTGGGAGATGGGAGACTCATAGTTGTAGAGAGTTTGTGTGTGGGATGGGGATGTGTTGGAAGAAAGGGAAGAGAATTGGCTCTGGATGTGATATGGGGGAGGGTCTTGGAGCCCCAAGGTGTTTCCTATAAGAACAGCTCCTAGTAGCAGAGATGTTGGAGGGAATTTGGGGCCTTCATGAAACCGGGGGCAAGCACCCATTGGTCTCCTTGTTCCTCTCTGCTCCACAGAATGGCCTTTCTCTCTGACCCAGCTGATGGCAGCCTGTACATCTTGGGGACCCAAAAACAACAGGGATTAATGGTTTGTATCCCATGGTGTTTGGGAATGGGTGAGGGCCAGGGCTTTCGTCAGGTGGAGCACTGATAGGTGGAGAGGCAGTATGGTCAGTATTTCCTGTCCTGCAGAGGATGTAAGTCAGGACTCAGCACATTGTAAGAAGGCTGTCTGAGGGACCCATTGAAAGCGTGGTAAGGGGAGGTCTGGCTGTGTCTGCAGGGCAATCTGACTGTCAAGCTGGGGGTATCCCGGGGGCTTCTCCAGGACTCTGAGGACTTTAAGGAGAAATGTATATACCAGTTAGCTTTTGCTAAATAAAAACCAACCCAAAACTCAAGAGCTTAAAACTCAAACATCACTTAAATTTATTCACCTCAGAATTTGGTGAGATGACAATTAAACTGGGCTCAGCACAGTGGTTCTTCTGCTAGTCTTGACTGAACTTGTTCATGCATGTGTGGTCAGCTGCTAGTCAGCTGGATGGCTCTGTTTCTGAAAGTTGGTTGGTAGTTGGTTGGCTTTTGGCAGGGGTGGCTGGGCCATGTGTCTCTTATCCCTAGCAGGCAAGCCTAGGCTTGTTGACATGGTATCAACAAGGGACCCCAAAGCAGCAATACATAAGCACTTTTCAAGCTTCTGTTTGTGTCACATTTACTAATGGCTCATCAGCCAAAGCGGGTCACATAGCCAAGCTGAGAATCCAGTGGTGAAAAAACAGACCCCATCTCTTTATGGAAGGAACTGAAAACTCACCATGTGAAGGGACACAGACACAGACATGAATACAAAATGAAAAGCAATCTGTGGCCATTTTTTGCAATCTTCCACATCAGGACTCTGAATGGGGTGGAATGTGCTTTATCAGAATTCCTTTTTTTTAATTTAAATAAATTTTTTAAAGACAGGGTCTCATTATATGTTCAGGCTGGAGTGCAGTGGTACAATCACAAGGCTCACTGCAGCCTCAAACTCCTGGCCTTAAGTGATCCTTGCACCTCAGTATCCTGAGTAGTTGGGACTACAGGTGCACACCACCACACCCAGTTCTTTGTCAGAATTCTAACCATGTCAGGGGAAGCCTGCCAGAAAAGTCTTAAGTATATGATTTAGGAAGGTGAAGTGATAAGAAATTTTAGTGTGTGAATCAGGCAAGGTCTCAGCTGCAAACACATGGCATACTCAAATAGAATAGTTGGAGGACATTTTGTTAAACGTGTGAGCAGAGTATAGGAAACCACAAGGGATAGTGCAGTATATTAGTTCATTCTTTCATTGCTATACTAAAAACATTACCTGAGACTGGGTAATTTATAAGAAAGGAGGTTTCATTGACTCGTGGTTCTACAGGCTGTACAGGAAGTGTAGTAGCTTCTGCTTCTGGAGAGACCTCAGGAAATTTACAATCATGGCAGAAGGCATGAAGGGGAAGCAGGCACGTCTTACATGTCCAGAGCAGGAGCAAGAGAGAGAAAGGGAGGAGGTGCCACCCACTTTTAAACAACCAGATCTCATGAGAACTCTATTACAAGAACAGCACCGGCTGGGCACGGTGGCTTCAGCCTGTAATCTCAGCACTTTGGGAGGCCGAGGTAGGGAGATCACCTGAGGCTAGGAGTTTGAAACCAGCCTGGCCAACATGGTGAAACCTTATCTCTACAAAAAAAATACAAAAATTAGCCAGGTGTAGTGGCACATGCCTGCAGTCCCAACTGCTTGGGAGGCTGAGGCAGAAGAATTGCTTGAACCTGGGAGGCAGAGGTTGCAGTGAGCCAAGATCACACCACTGCACTCCAGCCTGGATGACAGAGTGATACCCTGTCTCCAAAAAGAAAAAAGAACAGCACCAAATGGAGAAATCTGTCCCCATGATCCAATCACCTCCCACCAGGCCCCACCTCTAACATTGGAGGGATTGCAATTCAACAAGTGATTTTTGTGGGGACACAAATCCAAAGAATATCCTGCAGTATCCTTTGGTTTGTGACAGTGGGGTGACATTATCAGCCCTAATTCTAGAGGCTGGGGAGGGAGCAGCTACCACAGCCTGGAGCTGGAGAGAGCTGTCCCAAGAGCACCACCTGATGGGACCTCAGGGCTTCAGTGGAAGGACACAGCCAGCCCGTGAGGACTCTGTGGCAAGGACACCAGGGCATACTCTGATCTCACCCTGTCCCTATTATTCAAACCCAGCAGGAAGCCAGAGCACATGGTGCCCACAGACATAACCCAGACAAGTCCAGCTTTGGTGAGAAAGCAGAGTAGAGAAGGGTGAAGGATGGAGCTTCACTCCTAGCCAGCATCAGGCCATGGTCTCCTTTATTCTAGAACAACTCCTTCACTTCTCTGAGTCTCTCATGGCTGTTGACAGTTTTGAAGTGTCAGTTGTTTTGGTTTTTTTGTAATTAAACTCCCCACTAGATGTGTGTGAGGTTTTTTTGTTTGTTTGTTTGTTTCATTTTATTTTGTTTAGAGACAGAGTCTCACCCTATCTCCTAGGCTGGAGTGCAGTGGCACAATCATAGCTCACTGCAGTCTTGAATTCTGGGCTTAAGCAATCCTCCTACCTCAGCCACACAAATAGCTGGGATTATAGGCACAAGTCACCATGCTCAGCAAATTTTTTTTATTTTTTATTTTTTATTTTTTTTTCTGTAGAGACGAGGTCTCACCGTGTTGCCCACACTGGTCTTGAATTCCTGGGCTCAAGCAATCCTCCTGCCTCAGCCTCCCAATGTGCTGGGAGTATAAGCATGAGCCACCATGCCCACCCCAGTGCAAGTTTTTGAGGAGGAGGTCAGGTCAGGCCAGGAGTAAGTGGCTCACGTGGTACCTTGACACCGGGTATGGGAATTTCTGCATTTCCTCAAGAGACTGTGCATCACAATGATTCAGTATGCTGGCTCTGGAGCCTGACTGCCTGGGTTCAAGCCCAGGCTCTGTCATTTAGTAGCTGTGTGACAGGAGCCAAGTTACATGACCTCTCCAAACCCCAGTTTCCTTACCTAAAAAGTGGAAAAGATAGTAATACCTGCTAATCGGTTGCTTGGAAATGGGCTCACTTGCACAGTGAACACTGTGTGTTTCTGCTCTTACTCCTTCCTGGAAATTTTCCCTCCTAGAAACTGCCATTCACCATCCCTGAGCTGGTTCATGCCTCTCCCTGCCGCAGCTCTGATGGGGTCTTCTACACAGGTGAGCATCTCTCCAGCCTGTGGGGTCCAGGTTCAGCCAACAGAGGCAGGGATCTAAGTCATGACGGGCTAATTAGGCACAAGAGTGGTGGGACCACACCTCTCTCCTTGCCAGCTTGAGAGCTAATACACTTTCCACCTCCACAGGCCGGAAGCAGGATGCCTGGTTTGTGGTGGACCCTGAGTCAGGGGAGACCCAGATGACACTGACCACAGCGGGTCCCTCCACCCCCCGCCTCTACATCGGCCGAACACGTGAGTCAGGCCCCAGCTGTTTCTCAAGCTCTGGGCAGCCTCCCCTTTTGCTCTGCTGAGATCTGGCTTTGGCTAACCAAGTTGAATTCAGGACAGTCTGTTAGTCATCAACAAACATTCTACAGAGCACTGAACTAGGAGCCAGGGATAGAGCTGTAAACAAGACAGCTCCAGTCTCTGCCATTGTGATGTTCATAGGCTTCCAGGTCTCTAGGCTATGTGCTCAGGAAACCCCCACTCCTACAAGATGAATGGCCCCTGGGGTTGGAGGGAGCATCACATGGACGTTCCTGGTAATCTTGCTTCTGGGATCCCCAGAGTATACAGTCACCATGCATGACCCAAGAGCCCCAGCCCTGCGCTGGAACACCACCTACCGCCGCTACTCAGCGCCCCCCATGGATGGCTCACCTGGGAAATGTGAGTTCCATCTTTCTCTGGTCCCATCTTGGAGCAAGGTCCCCAACCCAGGGAACCCTGAACAGCTTCCATGACCAATTCCCAGCCACATTTTGACCCACTTGACCTCCCCAGGGACCCCATATACTAAATGGCACACCCCTGATGGCTGACCCCAAGTGACTCCCTCAACACCCAGACTGACCCTCCTGAGCCCTGGCCAGTCCCTCAACCTCCTAACTCTTCTATACTCTAAGTGGCCCCAATCAGGTAACCCTGGATGACTTCCCACATGCAGAGTGACCCCAAACAGCCCCTGAGCAATCTCTGTGTGTCCTAACTGACCCCTATATATAACCCCTGAAAGCTGACCCTAAGTAGCCTCTTCCATAGACTGACTCCCTAGGTGACCCTGACCACTCCCCACCATTTTTTGTGAGATAGGGTCTCACTCTGTTGTCACCCAGGCTGGAGTGCAGTAGTGTGATCATAGCTTACCACAGCCTCCAACTCCTGGGCTCAAGTGATCCTCTATCCTCAGCCTCCTGAATAGCTGGGACTGCAGGTGTGTACCACCAAGCCTGGCTCATCTTTTTTGTAGAGATGGGGTCTTGCTATGTTGCCCAGGCTGATCTCAAACTCCGGGGTACTGGGATTACAAGCATAGGCCACCACACCTGGCCCACCCTCTTGATATTATGAGTGATACCCAACTGCCTGAGTGACCTTACAGGTGCCCCAAAGGCCCCCCCAAGCCCTGATTCCCATCATTCTGCATGAGACCCGACCCTGGTCACCTCAGCAGAGGTGAGATCACCTTCGCACCCCAGCTGACCCCTCTCACACTCTAAGTGACTCCCAAGTGATACACATGACTCCAGGCCACCCTGATTGATCCATCCTAGGTGACCATCTGTTGACCATGGGCAATACCCCACCATCTTAAGTGACCCAAACTGACTCCCACACATCTGAGTCACCTTTGAATGACCCTGACTGTTTGTCTCATTTTCAATGTGACCCCATAAACTCCAACAAACCTTCTCATGTCCTGATAACCCTCCATGTGATCTCCACACACAAGAGTGACCCCCTCACCCAGAGGGCACCCTTGGACCCTCTTAGGAGAGCTTCCAACCACATCTCCCCAGCCACCTTTCTCGGCAGACATGAGCCACCTGGCGTCCTGTGGGATGGGCCTGCTGCTCACTGTGGACCCAGGAAGTGGGGCAGTGCTGTGGACACAAGACCTGGGCGTGCCTGTGATGGGCGTCTACACCTGGCACCAGGACGGCCTGCGCCAGCTGCCGCATCTCACCCTGGCTCGAGACACTCTGCATTTCCTCGCCCTCCGCTGGGGCCACATCCGACTGCCTGCCTCAGGCCCCCAGGACACAGCCACCCTCTTCTCTGCCTTGGATACCCAGCTGCTGTAGGTGTTCATGCCTGGGGCCTAGGGAGGGAGCCGTCTGGGGTGTTGCAGGCTGGGTCTGATGGCCAGGCAAGATGTTCAGCTGTGACACACCAGTACAGCTGAACCAGGGGTCAAAACATTTCAAATTGGTTGCTTACCTAGCTGGTGTCCTGTGCTGCCCTCCAAGCGTCCCCAGGACCCCCTGGATAGCCCCCACTGTTCAGCACCTCATAGGGTAAGATCTGGCCTAGGAGGGTGTACTAGTCTGTTTCATGCTGCTGATAAAGACATACCCAAGACTGGGCAATTTACAAAATAAAGAGGCTTAATTGGACTTACAGTTCCATGTGGCTGGGGAAGCCTCACAACCATGGCAGAAAGCAAGGAGGAGCAAGTCACATCTTATGTGGATGGTGGCAGGCAAAGAGAGGAGCTTATGCAGGGAAACTCTCCCTTACAAAACCATCAGATCTTGTGAGACTTATTCACTATACGAGAACAGCATGGGAAAGCCCTCATGATTCAGTTACCTCCCACCGGGTCCCTCCCACAACACATGGAAATTCAAGATGAGATTTTGGTGGGAACACAGCCAGACCATATCAGAGGGGGACTCCAGGTCTTACCCTGTTCTGGTTGGTAGGTGCTGTGCCTTATCGATTGTTAAATACTTTAAATAACAACCTTATTGCATCTAACACCTTAGTGTCCCCATCTTGAGAAACCAGTAGACAGCTTGGGGAAATCAGGGATCATCCATTCATTTCAATCCATTCTGCAAATATTAATTGAACACTTACTGTGTGCCAGTCTCACTAGAGTCTGGGAGTACAATAGCAAATAACCCAGTCATTGTTCCTGCCTATAGGAACCCGAGTCTAATGGGAGAGACAGATATGTAAAGGGACTATTGCAACCTGATATGATAAAGGATGAGATAAGAGTAGTATAAGATGCCATGGGAATGTAGTATCCACATCAAGACTGGGGACAACAGGCAGTCATGGAAAGCTTCCTGGAGGAAGGAACATCTACATTGAAACCTAAAAAATGAATAGGAAATGAGAGAGATGAGAGAGCATCGAACTCGGGGAACAGGAAAAAATTAAATAAGACTGAAATACAGACCTGAGAAAGGAGTAGGGTCTGAGATTATAAGATAAGAAGAGATCTTGTAGGATCATTTAAAGGGTTTGGACATTTTCTCCTAAAGTTAAAAAGTCACTGGAGAGTTTTAAGGAAGGAAGTTATTTGATCATATTTTCATTTCAGAAAGAATATCTTAGAGTGGTATATGGAAAGAAATGGACCATTCATGGAATATTGATTTGTTCAGGAAAGAAATGAAGATACTTTATACTAGAGCAGCAACTCTAGAGAGGAAAATAAGTGGAATGTGAGATGTATTAGAAGGAAGAACCAGTGAAAATTTGGTGATTAGAGAGTTGCAAGGAGTCAAAGATCATGCTCAGGTTTCTAGAAGCATGTGGGTGCTATCATTTTCAGAGGCAGGGAACACTAGAGGAGGTGGGGGAGAAGAAGGAGGAAGAGGTAAAGAATGATGTAATGAGTTTATATTTAGATTGAGCTCAGCTGGGCGCGGTGGCTCACGCCTGCAATCCCAGCACTTTGGGAGACCAAGGCGGGTGGATTATGAGGTCAGGAGATCAGACCATCCTGGCTAACACGGTGAAACCCCATCTCTACTAAAACATACAAAAAATTAGCCAAGCATGGTGGCAGGTACCTGTAGTCCCAGCTACTCAGGAAGCTGAGGCAGGAGAATGGTGTGAACCCAGGAGACAGAGCTTGCAGTGAGCTGAGATCA
>NC_045450.1:21994421-22049432 GCF_002776525.5 Piliocolobus tephrosceles | reverse complement strand
AAAGAAAGAAAGAAAGAAAGAAAGAAAGAAAGAAAGAAAGAAAGAAAAGAAAAGAAAGAGAAAGAAGGAAGGAAGGAAGGGAAGGAAGGAAAGAAAGAAAGCAAATTGTGCTCTTGAAAGAGGTCTCGGTTAGACATAGATTTGAAATCATGACTATAGAACATGTATCAGCTAGCTTTAGTTGCATAACAAATTGCCCCAAAACAGAGAACTTAAAAAACAACAATTTATTATTTTTCAAGATTCTGTGGGTCAGCTGGGGTGGGTGGGTGGTTTTTCTGCAGTCTGCTTGTGGCTTGGTTGAGTCTGGAGAATCTAGGATGGCCTCACCCACCTATCTCATAGCTGATGGACTATTTGGCCTATAGGGGATTAAAGAGGTCCCTCACGCCCCAGCAGGCTAGCCTGGGTTTTCTCCCATGGTAGTCTCAGGGTCTACAGAAAAATGCAGAAGGAAGCCTCAAGGCACAAGCACTTTTCAAGCCTCTACTTAGGCCACATTTGCTGTTGTCTATTGATTAAAGCAAGTCTCATGGCTAAGCCAAGTCAATGTGAGAGGGAAATACACAAGGGCATGAGTACCCTGATAACTGAAACTACACATCACCAGCATTCATTCTTCTCTTCTTTTTTTTCTCTCCCGCTAGGATGACGCTGTATGTGGGGAAGGATGAAACTGGCTTCTATGTCTCTAAAGCACTGGTCCACACAGGAGTGGCCCTGGTGGTGAGAAGTGGTCTCTGAGTGGGCTGAAAAGTGGATGAACGGGAGAAGAACCTCCCTCGCTCATGGCTCTCCATCTTCTGCCGTAGCCTCGTGGACTGACCCTGGCCCCCACAGATGGCCCCACCACAGATGAGGTGACACTCCAAGTCTCAGGAGAGCGAGAGGGCTCCCCCAGCACTGCTGTTAGATACCCCTCAGGCAGTGTGGCCCTCCCAAGCCAGTGGCTGCTCATTGGTGAGATCCTCTGGCTCAAATTGGGAGTAGATGAAGAGAAAGAACCTGTGGGCCCAGCTTCTGAGCTGGAAAGCCAAGGTCCCCTTCAGCCCGATGACTTTTGCCCCCCACCTTAGGACACCACGAGCTACCCCCAGTCCTGCACACCACCATGCTGAGGGTCCATCCCACCCCGGGAGGTGGAACTGCAGAGACAAGACCCCCAGAGAACACCCAGGCCCCAGCCTTCTTCTTGGAGGTCAGTGCTGGAAGGGCAGAGAGTGAGGGGTAGGGAGGCCCCAGCAGATGGGGGAATAGCCCTTGGACCTTTTCCTCAGGCTGCTAAGAATAACAATCAGGGCGGGTCAATTGACCTCACACAATTTCCCAGAAGACAAATATTTTTTTGTTGTTGCTGTTGTTACGGCCAGAAACACGTTAGAAGTGTCAAAAAGTGGCTGGGCATGATGGCTTATTCTTATATTCTCAGCATTTTGGAAGGTCAGTGTGGGAGGATGGATGGCTTGAGGTCAGGAGCTTGAGATCAGCCTGGGTAACATAGCAAGACCCCATCTCTACAAAAAAAAATTAAAAAATTAGTGGGGCACGGTGGTGTGCACCTGTAGTCCCAGCTACTCAGGAGGCTGAGGTGGGAGGATTGCTTGAGCCCAGGAGTTTGAGGCTGCAGTGAACTATGGTCACACCACTGCACTGGATGAAACCCCGTCTCTTTGAAAAAAAAGAAAAAAAAAAGACATTGACTACCTAAATCATGAAACGTAGGTCATGTTTTCTTTACTCTTCTTCAGTGTAAAAATGGTAAAATATTCATTGAAAACAAAAACTATAAAAGCATGTGCTCCTGGGAGAGGGTTGGACCCAAATCACTAGTAAATAGCTCAAGGTTAGAAGGAACAGCCATGGCCTAGAGCAATAATTCTCAAATCCGGTTGCTCATCAGAATCACCTGGAAGCCAACTCCAGAGCTAATGCATTTAGAATCTCTGGAGGTGGATATCTATATTTTTCATGACATTCCAAGAGTACCTGTGTTTTTTCGTGACATCTCATGAAATGCTGGTCATTGGGTAGGTTTAGAAAACCATTCTTCTGGGCAACATGATGTTTCAGCACTGTGGAGAGTGCCACGTTTCCCATCATATGCAGACCACTCACTGCCCTTTCAGCTAAGCCCAGCCCTGTGCGGGGTGATGAAGAAAGGTTAGGGGTTCCCCGGTGGAAGGAGGTGCTAATAGTGAAGGGCCCTTTATCCCCAGCTATTGAGCCTGAGTCGAGAGAAACTTTGGGACTCTGAGCTGCATCCAGAAGAAAAGATTCCAGACTCTTACCTGGGGCTGGGACCCCAAGACCTGCTGGCAGCTAGCCTCACTGCTGTCCTCCTGGGAGGGTGGATTCTATTTGTGATGAGGCAGGTAGGCCCATCGCCCTGACCTCAGGTCTGTCTTGGGGAAACGCTGCTCCTCCTCTCTGAGACCACTCAGCAACTCTCTCCCTCTACCCAGCTCTGACTTTGCCCCCTGCCTCCCTCCCAGCAGCTCCCCAGGCCCCTGTGATCTTGCTCTGTAAGTTCATTGCTGCCTGGTGAAGCCATCTCAGTCACAAATACTGGGCCCATCACAGGGCAGGGTGTGGCCAGGACAGAGCTCTCTTAGGCTCTCATGTTAACAGCAGCAGCCGCAGGTGGTGGAGAAGCAGCAGGAGACCCCCCTGGTACCTGCAGACTCTGCTGACATCTCCCAGGATGCCCAGTCCCTGCACTCGGGGGTCACCCTGAGGAGCAAGAAGAGGCTTCAAAATCCCTCAAAGCAAGTCCAGCCACTCGACGACCCGGAAGGTGAGCTTGAGTGAACGAGACAGGGCAGTCAGGAACAGAGAAAAGCAAGGGGCAGATTTAACTGCAAAGCTAGTTTATTAAAAGCCACTATAGTGGGGTGGTTAGGTCTACATGAATTAATAAGAGTGTTTTGAGTAGAGCCTGTTATGTAATTGAGCACTCTAGGAGTGTCTGCTGTCATTTTTTAATCACTATTTTTTTGGAGACAGGATCTTGCTCTGTTGTCCAGGCTGGAGTGCAGTGGCACAATCATAGCTCACTGCAGTCTCAAGCTCCTGGGCTCAAGAAATCCTCCCTCCTCAGCCTCTCAAGTAGCTGTGACTACAGGCATAAACCACCATGCAGAGCTAATTTTAAAGTTTTTTTTTTTTTTTTGGTAGAGATTGGGTCTCGCTATGTTGCCCAGGCTGGTCTTGAACTGATGTCCTCTAGCGATCTTCCCACCTCAGCCTCCCAAAGTGCTGGGATTACAGGCGTGAGTCACCATGCCCAGCTCATTACTGTATTATTATTTTCAAGGAACCTGGGTGTAGATAAAACTGGGTATAGATCTAAGGCTGCTCTCTGTTTACCTCCTTTGAGCTTAGTTTTTTCATTTGTCAAATGGGAATAATAACATCCAGCTCATTACATCATCTCACCATGAGAAGTCACAATCATTATTATTAAATAATACTTAGGTAATATTAATATTCATGTTAAAATGTTATATTTGGAAACAATAATAGTAAATGACCTTTGTGCAATTTAGTACCTTTTTTTTTTTAAACGCTTCTCTTATCTTTTCTCAATTTTGTCCTATAAGGACTAAAGCCCTTTTAGGTTGGGCACGGTGGCTCACACCTGTAATTCCAGAACTTTCAGAGGCCAAGGTGGGGATTGCTTAAGGCCAGAGTTTGAGACCAGCCTGGGAAACATAGGGAGACCTGTGTCTACAAATAATACAATTTGCCGGGCGTGGTGGTGTGCACCTGTAGTCCCAGCTACTCAGGAGGCTAAGGCAGGAGGATCACTTGAGTCCAGAAGGTCGAGGCTGCAGTGAGCTGTGAACCTTTCAAGGTTCCTCTGGCATCTGGAATGCTCCAGGGGCTTCTTGCATGCCTTTACCAATCAGCCCAGTCTACTTCTGCTTGATTGGCTCTGGGCTGGGCTCATGTGTTTGGTTGTTTTTGTGAACTTGTGCTGGCTCCTTCTAGTCACTGCTCAAGCCACTTCCTCATACCTTGGCCCCACCCTGCCGTCACTTTCTCAGGCAGAAGTCTACACTACACGTGGCTTGATGCTCCAGTGCTGTTTGCAATGTCCGCCTCTGTGGTCACTGTGCCTTAGCCCAGAGGAAAACAGCTCCCCTTCCTCAGGGGTCAGCTCTTTCAGAGGGCCCTGCAGCAGGATTTCCTGAGCCCTGAGCTGTTGGAGTTTTTGTCATTTTACTGGTCCTGGGTGGGTCCAAGTAATACTCACCCCACTATACCCCAAAACACCCATCTCCCTGGACCTTCTGACTCGAGTTGAGTCTGGCTATTTACCTGGACAACCAGGACTCCATCTTTCCCCAGGGTCATTCTTGTCAAAGTCCTTATGGACTGTTTTATGGTTCACAAAACTACAGTGGAGTCATGGCCAACTTTCATTTAACTTGAATAAATTTGGCCAGGCGCCGTGGCTCATGCCTGTAATCCCAGCACTTTGGGAGGCCGAGGCAAGGGGATCACTTGAGGTCAGGAGTTCTAGACCAGCCTGGCTAACATGGTGAAACCACATCTCTACTAAAAATACAAAAATGAGCCTGGTGTGGTGGTGGGTGCCTGTAGTTCCAGCTACTGGGGGATGACTGAGGTACAAGAATTGCTTGAACCCAAGAGGCAGAGGTTGCAGTGAGCCAAGATTGTGCCACTGCACTCCAGCCTGGGCAACAGAGCAAGACTATGCCTCAAAACAAAACAAAACAAAAAACCCACAAAAAAAACAAAAACAAAAACTTACAGAAATTCATCTACATATGCTTGGCTGGGCCTCCCTCAGGACTTCTGGCTGCATCATGTATTCAATGGCAAGTGGATGCAATCCAGCCTGAACCAGAGATAACATTTCTATAGCGCTTACTGTATACCAGGCTATACCAGGCACTGTTCTGAATCATGTGAATGCATTAACTCATGAGATAACATTCCTGTGAGGTGAATGTTATTATAGAATGCCCCTTTTATGGAAGAGGAAACTAAGGCAGAAAGGTCTAGTGACAATTCCCAACCCTACCCCGGCTCACAAAGCTAATAAGTGGCAGCTCAGGGGTCCAAATGCATGTGGCTGGCTCCAGCAGGTGCCCTCATTTCTGTGGGATGGTGCCCCTGCTTGAACAATACCCGGCAAATACCCGTGAAAGAATGTGACTGACTGTAAGTGTTACCCAACCTGTGCAGAAGCAGCAGCGAAGTCCATCATGTGTATTCAGGATTTCCAGAGGTAATTCTGACTCTATGCCCTTTCTCCCTGACACGACAACTTTTGATTACTTTAGAATTGAACTTGGGAGGCCGAGGTAGGAGGATTGCTTGAGCCCAGCCTGGGCAACATAGTGAAGCCCCATCTCTACAAAAATTAAAAATACAAAAAGATTAGCCAGGCATGGAGGCATATGCCTGTAATCCAGCTGCTTGGGGGGCTGAGGCAGGAGGATTGCTTGAGCCCAGGAGTTCGAGGTTGCAGTGAACCTAGATCACGCCAGTGCACTCCAGCCTGGGTGACAGAGTGAGCCCCTGTTTCTAAAAAAACAATGACGACAAAAGCTCCCACATTTGCTGCCTCTCCATTATAATTATTCAAAAGGCTGAGCAGAGTGATAGCAAATATCTGTGTGTGCAGACTGAGCCTCCCCAGCTCATTATATCTGCATTGAAGGCCTTTGTGGCCTTAAGTCTGGCATCTCTCTTCAAGGGCGCTTCTGAACATCTAACCCAGGAAACTCTAAGCAAGTGTTTACTCCATGCCGAGAGCGCTGAGAGCAGACACACAAGAGCCTCTGAGTCCAGCAGAGCCAGTGACACAAAGAGGGCCCAGAAGGGCGACTGTCACCTGCAGTCAGATGAGCAGGGTTTGTTCAAGCAGCTCTGTCCCTGCTCGCTGATCTGCCTGTTTTTCCTATGTGTGGGTGATGTGCTTCCAGCAAGGCCCTGCCTGAGCCCGTCTACTCCAGAAAGCCCAATGTATACCAATGGAGGTACTGCCTGCATCTTGCTGACAGATGAGTGTGAACTCTAAGCAAATAATCCAGAGGAATGCTAAGGTGCAGCTTGGTGATTTTCTCACTGATCCCTAATGCTGATAATAATAATATTATTATTGTTATTATTATTATTGAGATAGGGTCTTGCTGTGTCACTCAGGCTGAAATGTAGCTCACTGTAACCTCTGCTTCCCAGGCTCAAGCCAATCCTCCCACCTCAGCCTCCCAAGTAGCTGGACTACAGGCACACAACACCAGGCCTGGCTATTTTTTTTTTTTTTTTTTTTTGTAAAGATGGGGTTTCATCATGTTGCCCAGGCTGGTCTCGAACTCAAGTGACCCACCTGCCCTGGCTTCCCAAAGTGCTGGGGTTACAGGTGTGAGCCACGGCGCCCAGACCTAATGCTGATTTTCATTTGCTCTTCCTAAAGCTGACTGTAAAAACTGAAGCTAGAAACTCTAAGTAGAATGTTCTCAGGACCACCGCACTGCACAATTCTAGGGGTGCCATATACGTTTTGCTATATGAATAGTACCCATTGGAGCTGAGCAGGACACAGCCTGCCCAGGTTTGCCAGGGTCAGAGTGAGACATCTCTCACAGACTGCCCAAAGGGAAGGGCAGTAACTGTCCCAACCTACAGATCTTTGCCCACCTGAGCCAACCCCACCCATCCTAATGGGAAACCAAGGACTCTCGGGGGCTCCCTGCTGCCCTGGAACTAACTCTGGGCAGGTTAGCATCCAACGCCCACTGCTTCTGTCTGGTCCAGTCTTTTTTCTGTGGCTACACTCACTCTCATCACTCTTCCAACTGCCGGAACTCACCTTCCCTTGAAATTGAAGCTGATTCAGTGTCAATTAAAAGGATTGAGTTACAGCTGGTGAAGGTGGGCAGAATGGCAGAGAATGTAAAGGGAAAACAAAACAAACCTGTGCCGAAGATGCCGAAAGAGGGAAAGAGATAAAAGAGGATAATATAGCAGACATCACCTCTACCGGTTCTTTCCATACATCCATTTAATCTTCACAATAATATTGTGTGAGCTCTTTAACCTTAGTTCCCCACTCTACAGATGAGAATACTGAGGGCACAGAAGTGAGGCATTTGCCTAAGTAGACAAAGAGTCAGTGGCAGCACCAGACATTGAACCCAGACAGTCTGGCACCTGGGCTCTTGCTCTTACCCACTGCACCAGGCTGAGCATGGGAGGGTGGAGGCGCAGAAAAGGTCGAGGTGAGTGTGGACTGGGCTAGTGGCAGGCAAAGGTAGGCAGAGGCTCCCTGAGTCACCACCCTCCTCTCCCCCAGCTGAGCAACTCACCGTAGTGGGGAAGATTTCCTTCAATCCCAAGGACGTGCTGGGCCGCGGGGCAGGCGGGACTTTCGTTTTCCGGTGAGTGGCAGCCAGGAGCCAAGCTGGGGACATGGCACTCACAGCCCTCGTGGGCACTGTCCCCAAGAGAGACATTCTTCCAAAGACTTCCCGAGGTGGGTACAGGTTAATCCCTCACTCGCCAGTCCTGCTCTTTCCTTTATCTGCTTTTTTTTGAGTCTTGTTCTGTTGCCCAGGCTGGAGGGTAGTGGTGCAATCTCAGCTCACTGCAACCTCCGCTTCCCAGGTTGAAGCAATTCCGGGCTTCAGCCTTCCCAGTAGTTGGGATTACAGGTGTGTATCACCACGCCCGGCCAATTTTTATGTTTTTTTTAGTAGAGACAGGGTTTCGCCGTGTTGGCCAGGCTAGTCTTGAACTCCTGACCTCAAGTGATCCGCCCGCCTTGGCCTCCCAAAGTGCCCTTTATCTCCTTTCCCTGAATGCCCCCTTGCCCCCGCCATCACCCACTTTCCAGGGGACAGTTTGAGGGACGAGCAGTGGCTGTCAAGCGGCTCCTCCGCGAGTGCTTTGGCCTGGTTCGGCGGGAAGTTCAACTGCTGCAGGAGTCTGACAGGCACCCCAATGTGCTCCGCTACTTCTGCACCGAGCGGGGACCCCAGTTCCACTACATTGCCCTGGAGCTCTGCCGGGCCTCCTTGCAGGAGGTGAGTTGAGGGCTCAGGGAGGGTGGGTGGGAAGGTCCGGGCTGGAGATTGATGCTTTGGCCCTCACTGCTGCTCAGTACGTAGAAAACCCGGACCTGGACCGCGCGGGCCTGGAGCCCGAGGTGGTGCTGCAGCAGCTGATGTCTGGCCTGGCCCACCTGCATTCCTTACACATAGGTACCCGCACTACCCCTGCCTCCCGCTTCCTGTCCTTAGCGCCTGCCTTCCGCCCTCAGCAACCAGCTTTCTTTCTGCCCACCTCCCACAGTGCACCGGGACCTGAAGCCAGGCAATATTCTCATCACCGGGCCTGACAGCCAGGGCCTGGGCAGGGTGGTGCTTTCAGACTTCGGCCTCTGCAAGAAGCTGCCTGCTGGCCGCTGTAGCTTCAGCCTCCACTCCGGCATCCCCGGCACGGAAGGCTGGATGGCGCCCGAGCTCCTGCAGCTCCTGCCACCAGACAGTCCTGTGAGTCTATCCACCAAGTCCTCCAGGCACACAGCTGCCCCAGGCTGCAGGAATCCGTCCCTGTCCCAGTTGCCCTCCTGAGGAGACTCCATGACGCTGGCTGTGTGACTTTAAACTGCTCCTCCAAGCTTGTTTCTTCTTAAGGAAGGGATAATTTGTCCTTCCTTCTACAGCAGTATCAGGGACTGTTTTGCCACCCAGGGGACATTAGGCAATGTCTGGAGACATTTTTGACTGTCATGACTTGGGAGGGAGGGGCTACTGGCATCTGCTGGAAATGCTGCTAAATGTCTTACAGGACAGGACAGCACTCAACCCAAAGAATTAACAAAATGTCAGTGGTGCTGAGGTTGGGAAACCCTGAGCTAGAAAATGGTTTGCAATCTTCACTGTGCTTCACAACCGCTGCACAACTTAAAAAAAGGATGCCCATTGCCGGGTGCGGTGGCTCACGCCTGTAATCCCAGCACTTTGAGAGGCCAAGGCAGGCCGATTGCTTGAGCTCAAGAGTTCGAGACCAGCCTGGGTAACCTAGGGAGACCTCATCTCTACCAAAAGCACACACAATTTAGCCGGTGTGGGTGTGTGCATCTGTGGTCCCAGCTACTTGGGAGGCTGAGGTGGGAGGATCGCTTGAGCCTGGGAGGTGGAAGTTTCAGAGAGTCAAGATCAGGCCACTGCACTCTAGCCTGGACAACAGAGTGAGACTCTCTCTCTCAAAACACAAAAAAACAAACAAAAAAACCCAGACCCCACACCCAGTGATTTTGACCTAATTGCCTGGGTCATTTTTATGTGGAGCCAAGTTCGAGAACCACTGGTGTCAAAGGTTTTGGAGGGCATCGGATGAGCTAATTAGTTGATACACAGAGCAGCATCTGACCCACACAGACAGACACTTGCGTTTGGGACCCCAGAATTATGGATTTTGAGTCACAGTGTGTGGGCGGAAGTTGAAGCCAGAGAAATAGATGCCAATCACACAAAAGGACAGTCACCAGGGAAGGCCACCCCCAGTCCTAAAGTTGAGAGAAAGCTCAAAGTGGTGACTTGGGCTCAAGGACTAAGTGCATGTCATGAGACTGTACAGTTTATTTTTAAATTAGTGGCCAATATGTATATATTTTTTTCTTTTTCTTTTCTTTTTTTTTTTTTGAGATGGAGTTTCACTCTTGTTGCCCAAGCTGGAGTGCAGTGGCGTGATCTCAGCTCACTGCAACCTCCACCTCCTGGGTTCAAGTGATTCTCCTGCCTCAGCCTCCCTAGTAGCTGGGACTACAGGCAGGTGCCACCACGCCCAGTTAATTTTTGTATTTTTAGTAGAGATGGGGTTTATGCCATGTTGGCCAGGCTGGTCTCGAACTCTCAACCCTCAGGTGATTCACCTACCTCAGCTTCCCAAAGTGCTGGGATTATAGGCGTGAGCCACTGTGCTTGGCCCTATATATATATTTTTGAGACAGGGTCTTGCTCTGTCATGGAGTGCAGTGATACCATCACAGCTCACTGCAGCCTTAAACTCCTGAGCTCAAGGGATCCTGTCGCCTCAGCCTCCCAAGTTGCTGGGACTACAGGCACGCAACATGGCACCCAGCTAATTTTTGTATTTTTTTGTAAAGGCAGGGTCTCACCATGTTGCCCACGCTGGTCTTGAACTCTTGGCCTCAGGCAATCCTCCCACCTCGGCCTCCCAAAGTGCTGGGATTACAAGGTGTCAGCCACATGCCTGGCCCAATATTTTAACGTTTGAGAAATTCCACATACAATTTGGATTTCTGGATTTTCTTTAAAAAAATCAGAATCGCTTGAGGCCAAAAGTTCGAGATCAGCCTGGGTAACATAAGACCCATCTCTACAAACAATTTTAAAATTGGTCGGGCGTGGTGGCACATGCCTGTAGTCCCAGCTACTCAGGCCAAAGTAGACTGCTTGAGCCCAGGAGTTTGAGGTTACAGTGAGCTGTGGTTGTGCCACTACACTCTAGCCTAGGCAATATGAGCAAGGCCCCAACTCAAAAAAAACAAAATCAGCTCTGCCACCCTGGAGAGTCCCCTGGTGACAATGGGTTGGAGCTAAGGACCAGGTGCCCCTGCAAACAGAACCCACGCCAGGTCACCACAGTCCTCCTGATTGCCTTATTGCCTCATGTCTGGCACCCACATATGTTACCTGCCTACACCCTGTAGGAATGAAGCTTGGAAACCCGAACTAGCTCAGCAGGGGCAAAGGTTTTGGATGAAAACCATGGGACTCCTATAGGGGGGTGTGTGTGTGGGCAGGGAGCATCTAGAGCCAAGGAGATGCTGCCCAGGAAGCATCTTGAGTTCCAGTCTGAACCAAACCCCTGGCTGCTCTATCAGCCCATGGGAGAATTTAGCCAGGCCGACTTCCTGGAAGCAGAGATTTCCTTCTTACGCCCATCTCTCTGGCCCCAGACCAGCGCTGTGGACATCTTCTCTGCAGGCTGCGTGTTCTACTACGTGCTTTCTGGTGGCAGCCACCCCTTTGGAGACAGTCTTTATCGCCAGGCAAACATCCTCACAGGGGTGCCCTGTCTGGCTCACCTGGAGGAAGAGGTCCACGGTGAGGGAGCCCTGGGCCGGGCAGAGAAGGGAGGAAGGGCAAGACACTAGGCAGGCCTGAAGCTGACTTTTCTCTTCCTCTTCTATCCTCCAGACAAGGTGGTTGCCCGGGACCTGGTTGCAGCCATGTTGAGCCTGCTGCCACAGGCACGCCCCTCTGCCCCCCAGGTGCTGGCCCACCCTTTCTTTTGGAGCAGAGCCAAGCAACTCCAGTTCTTCCAGGTCAGAAGGAAAGCTTGGGAATGGCCCCCAAAAGTCCTAAGTTTGGGTTCTGGGCAATTAGAAATGGGACATTAGATTGGCTGAGGGAAAACAGGAAGAGCTACCTGGTCCTGGCAGCCTGGCTCTTTCCCTAAACTGGGAGCCAGCCTGGACTCCTAAACTCCACCATCTTGGCACTCTCTGGTCCACTCGCTGCCAGCTTCGCCAGCCCCAGCTGCCCTTTGTATGGGAATATAGCCCATTCCTTTCCACCTGAGTCGTCACTCATGCTGTGCCAGTAGCCCACTGCACTTGTGTGAACTTGAGCAAGAGACTTTGTGCCTCTGAACTGCAGTTTGCTCATCTGTAGAAAGGGGACAGCAGTACCAAGCTCATAGGTTGGTGGTAAATAACAGAGGCGTGGCACAGAGAAGCTTCACGCCCCCAGAGGCAATGATCCTTGTCAGTCACCCTAAATCACTCCCCTAAGTCAGACAACACACTACTGGCTATGTGGCATCTGGCCCCGGTCACAAGGCTCAGGAGCTCTCTGGGGCCCCAGGATGTCAGTGACTGGCTGGAGAAGGAGTCCGAGCAGGAGCCCCTGATGAGGGCACTGGAGGCAGGAGGCTGCGCGGTGGTCCGGGACAACTGGCACGAGCACATCTCCATGCCGCTGCAGACAGGTAGAGGCTACACTCAGGTGGGCCTGGGCAGTGGAGGGGAGCCCAGCAGGGACAGTTTCAGGACACTGAATTCCCTGTCCACAGACCTGAGAAAGTTCCGGTCCTATAAGGGGACATCAGTGCGAGACCTGCTCCGTGCTGTGAGGAACAAGGTATGTGTTGGGGCCTGGGTGGGCCTGGGTCTTGGGGAGGCATGGCTGCAGCTGAGCCAGGATTCTCTTGCTCTACCTACCCCCAGAAGCACCACTACAGGGAGCTCCCAGTTGAGGTGCGACAGGCACTTGGCCAAGTCCCTGACGGCTTCGTCCAGTACTTCACAAACCGCTTCCCACGGCTGCTCCTCCACACGCACCAAGTCATGAGGAGTTGCGCCTCTGAGAGCCTCTTCCTGCCCTACTACCCACCAGACTCAGAGGCCAGGGGGCCATGCCCTGGGGCTGCAGGGAGGTGAGGTGGGCCGGAGGCCACACAAATGGTCTCCATGCTGGCTAGCTGAAGAGCTGAGCCTGTGGTTGGCCTCAGAATCAGAATCAGAAAAGACTGCCAGGCTGGGTGCAGTGGCTCACGCCTATAATACCAGCATTTTGGGAGGTGAGGTGAGAGGAATTTGAGACCAGCCTGGCCAACATGGCAAGACCCCATCTCTACAAAAAATTCGAAAAATTAGCCAGGCATGGTGGTGCACACCTGTAGTCCCAGCTGCTTGGGAGGCTAAGGTGGGAGAATCGCTTGAGCGAGACAGGATCATGCCACTGCACTCCAGTCTGGTCCACAGAGAGACACTGTCACCCCCTAACCCCCACAAGACTGGCAGAGGCTGGGCAGCCTGGGGCTGATGAAGCAGAGATGTTCCCTGGATCCCAGGCCCTGGCACCCCTCAGGAAATACAAGAAAAAGAAGATTCACATCTGTTTAATGTATATAAAGCCAAGGAAAGGACAGTTCCGAACTCAATAGAAATATTCTGTACAATTCATATGGTGGGGTTGAGGGGGAGGGGACGAGGCTGTAGAACCCACACCCGAACATGTACAAAAATAACTTACACAGCAACCCCCACCTGCAAGGATGATGCAGCTCTGCCCAGCCACCAGGGCTGGGGGGCACACTGCAGACATGGCACCGCAGGAGCCAACCAGTATGGGCCCCAGATGCAGGTGGGAGTGAGGAGGGCACCAGTCTGGAGGGGAGGGCGGCTATTAGGAGGCCTTGAGGCGGTTGCTGGCCGAGCGTGAGCTCAGCAGCTTGTCCACCATAGTGCGGGCATAGCGGAGCCGGCTGGCCAGCTCCTTGCAGCAGCCGTACTCCTCCAGGAGACTAAGGCGGTACGTGCGGAAGTCCCGCTTCTCGTCGATGTAGGTCACGGCTGCCATCAGTGGGCACAAGATGAGCTTGGTGTGATCCTGCAAGAGAAGAGGGGCAGGGATTGGTGATCCCAGAGGCCAGTGTATATTAGGGAGTAGAGGGAAGACACAACAGGTTATAGGTACCTGAGCCGCTCACTCCACACTCAACTCACATGGGCCACCGCCAGGCACGTGGAGCCTACCCCAGCTCTCTCCTGCCCCTGGTGACATCCAGCTCACCTGGAAGAAGTTGATCTGCACGCTGCCATTGCTGAGGTGGAGGATGATGGCGCTGCGGGTGCGGAACCAGGTCCGCAGGTAGGGCAGTCGGGCGAGCTCATCACCTTCACGCGGCGTGATGTTGGCACCTGCCTTCAGCAAATGCTCACTCATGTAATTGCGGAAATATTTAAGGAGGGTGATCTGGATGAAAAGTAGGTGAGGGGTTCCAGAATTAGAGTTTCACCCTCCAGCACAGGTCCCACTCCCGCAATAGCACGCCCCATGGGCCAGACGGCACTTACCTTCTTCATCAAGGAGTTGGGATGGGAACTCACGGTGAGGTAGGACTCGGTGCCGTCACGCTCTATGTACTGCAGGCTGTCACCATCGTTGTAGAGGATGAGGCGTGTTGAGTCATTGAAGAGCACCCCCACGCTGTTATCACAGAGCTGATACCCTAGGGATCAGTGGAGAGAGGTCTTAGAAAGGGGGAATAGAAAGTGGGGAGTGAGGCTGGGTGTGGTGGCACATGCCTGTGATTCCAGCACTTTGGGAGGCTGAGGGAGGAGGATTGTTTGAGCCTAGGAGTTTGAGACCAGCCTGGGCAACATAATGAGACCTCATCTCTACAAACTATTTTAAAAATTAGCTGAGCGCGATGGTGCATGCCTGTAGTCCCAGCTACTTAGGAGGCTGAACCCGCAGCCAGGCATAAGCCTGGAAGTTTGAGGCTGCAGTGAGTCATGACTGTGCCACTGCACTCCAGCCTGGGCGATAGAGTAGGACCCTGTCTCAGCGGGCGGGGAGAAGGCTGGGGAGTCGGGGAGCACTGGGAGCTGGAACTGGGAGGCCTGGGATGGAGAAAGGAGGGCACTAAGAGTACCTGGGAGCTCAAAAAGGCCAGAGCCTGTAACAACTGAAAAGGTCACCTGGCTGTGCCTGAGTCACCTACATGGTTCTGGAAGAAAACCTACCAAGGCCGTACTTGTCCGAATAGTCCACCCACTTGCTGACCCAGAAGATGGGGATGCAGGCAGGATCCTCAGCCTCCTCTGAGACAGAAACAGACAGACAATTGGTCAGGACCAGCCTCTTCCTCTCTGGTCCACACATGTGGCCCACACCAGTGAACAAGGAAGCCTGCTGGGCACACCACCTGGGCTCAGTTGAGAGGCCTAGGGCCCCAGAGAAGAGCAAAGCAGGGCCTGTGCTGCCAACAGGCTCAGACAAGCAGCAGCATAGACATCTCTACACAGAAAGTTTCAGCACAGCGCACCAAGTTCCACTCACTCCTTCATTCCACTGACCCACTTACTGAAGGCCTACCGTGCCAGGCACTGTTGCAGGTACAGTGAGCAGCAGACAAAACCCCAGCCTCCACAGAGCTTACACTGTGGTTGCAGGGGCAAAGACTAATCAAATTAAGTATGGGCAAAATATCAGTGACTTCTATCATGGTAAGAGTCAGAGACATCTAGTTTTCCAGTTTGGAGTAATTAGGAAACTGTGAAGACAGAAGCCGGTTGCAAACACATTCAAATGTTATATTCAGTGCATGCAACAAACCCCTTACTTTAAATCCAATCAAAGAAGAAGGACGTGTTGGACTATGTTGGGTGAGAAGTGTTATGGAAAACTATGCAGTGGGTAAGGGGATGAGAAACACCAGCAGAGGGGCCAGGGAGATGCTCATGGAGGTGACACTGGAGCAGACACTTGAAGGAGGCCACGGTGTGAGCCATGTGGTGTCTGGAAGAAGTGCTTTCATGCCAGGGCCAGGGAGAAAGCCCTGAGGCTGCAGTACGTCTGGGTCTGTTATTTCAAGGGTCTTGAAGAAACAATAGGAACTTACTGAGCAAAAGAAACAGCGTATGAAGGTGGCACATCGAGGTGCTAGAGTAAGAGACGGATCAGAAAAGAAGGCAGGAGCTACAGCAAGCAGGGCCTCGGATATCAGGAAATGGGGAAACCAATGGTCCTATGGAGACAGGGCCTGGACAAGTCACCAGTGCTTTGTTGGCCAAGGTTTCTCCTGCCTTCTCTAGATGCCCCAAGCAATCCTGTCCTACCCAGGGCCCTGCAGTACCCACCTTGCCTGACCAGCCCACGCTCCGAGGGCTTGGAGGCATTGACACTGTGCAGCTGCTGCAGCATGTCACTGAGGTGGCAGTCGACCACCTCACCTGTCTCTCGAACCACTGGTTCTTCTTTTTCCCGGGGACGCTCAGGCAGGGGGTTCTCCAAGCCTAGAAAGGTGACAAAAACAGGGGCGTTGGGAAAGGCATAGGACTCCCCTGCCACAGCTGAAACTCTTCCGAAAGAAAAATTATCTTAGCTACCATTGCTTTGGGGAAACTGTCAGTGCCTGCTTATTAGAGCAGCAGCTGCCATGCTCAGGTGACAGGCACAAGTGCTCACTGTGAGGCAACAGATCTTCAGATGCTCTGGCCTCTGACCCAACGATGTGGCCCTGCAGGATACGACCTGCCACTCAGGCAAACAGCTTGAAGGCACCAGCAGCTCAGAGCTGCCCAGCTTCGAGCAAAGAATTAAAAGCATCTTCAGCATCCAGGCAGATGGAAGGGCTGAGTAGTTCAGTTCATCCAAGAATGGATTCAGTCAGCATTTAAATAAAAACACAAGAAATTTTTTTCCACCCCAAAATTTGCTTTATATGCTTATTTATAACCAAAAAAAGCTTGAAAAGATACATGAAATTTTAATGCTGATTATATCTGGGCAGTAGAAACACAGATTATTTTTATTGTCTTTTTCATTATTTATTTATTCCCCCACCAACGTGGGTAATTCTCCTTGCATAATATAAAATGTTTAAGTTTTCAATTAAAAAACAATGCCATGATAGGGACTTAGGTATGAAATAATAAGATATTAGGGATTTGCTTTAAACACTCCAGCAAGGCCAAGCCCAGTGGCTCACACCTGTAATCCCAACACTATGAGAAGCCAAGGCAGGTAGACTGAGCTCAGGACTTTGAGACCAGCCTGAGCAACATGGCAAAACCCTGTCTCTACTAAAAATACAGAAACTAGCTGGACATGGTATCCCAGCTACTTGGGAGGCTGAGGTGGGAGAGTCACTTGAACGCAGGAGGTGGAGGCTGCTGTGGGCCATCATCTTGCCACTGCGCTCCAGCCTGGGCAACAAAGCAAGACTGTCTCAAATAAATAATAAATAATAACAAATAGTAAATAATAATTTTTTTAAACTCCAGTAACAAAAAAGGCAGGAGGCTGGAATAAATAAAAAAAGTCTGTCCAAATGTTGATAACTAGTAAAAATAGATGAAACATGGGACTCGTCGTACAGTTCTCTCCACCTTTGGGTAACTGAAAATTTCCTTAAGTTTTTAAAATGCTATATGAAAAATTAAAACTGAAAGAAAAAAAGTAGGAGGCTGAGGCAGGAGGATCACTTGAGCTCAAGAGTTCGAGACCAGTGTGGGCAACAGGGCAAGACCTCATCTCTACAAAAAATTTAAAAATTGGTCAGACATGGTGGCACATGCCTAAAGTCCCAACTACTTGGGAGGCTGAGGGTAGAGGATCACTTGAGCCCAGGAGGTCAAAGCTACAGTGAGGTACAACTGTGCCACTGCGCTCCAGCCTGGGAAACAGAGCAAGACCCTGTCTCAAATTAAAAAATAAAAATAAAAACAGAGAAATAAGTAATCCTTTAAAATATAGCCCAAAGAATAAAATATCCATGAGTCTATTTCAGACATAACCAAATAAATAAAGCAATGGGAGAGAAGGAACAGCTCTTCCTTACAGAAGAATTCCAATTATTAAATGTAGAAAAAGTAAGGAAAAGAAAAATTGCCATTAGAACGTCACTGTAGGCAGGACACAGTGGCTCACGCTTGTAATCCTAACACTTTGGGAGGCAGAGGAGGATCACTTGAGGGCAGAAGTTTGAGATAAACCTGGTCAACATAGTGAGATCTCGTCTCTACAAAAAAAAATTTTTTTTTTTTTTTTTGAGACAGAGTCTTGCTCTGTCGCCCAGGCTGGAGTGCAGAGGTGAGATCTCGGCTGACTGCAACCTCTACCTCCCGGGTTCAAGTGATTCTTGTGCCTCAGTCTCCTGAGTAGCTGAGATTACAGGTGCGCACCACCGTGCCCGGCTAATTTTTTGTACTTTTAGTAGAGATGGGTTTTTGCCATGTTGCCCAGGCTGATCTCAAACTCCTGAACTCAGGCAACCCGTCCACCTCGGATTCCCAGAGAAAAATATTTTTTAATTAGCTGGGTATGGTGGCACATGCCTGTAGTCCTAGCTACTCTGGAGGGTGAGGCATGGGGACTGTTTGAGCCCAGGATGTTGAGGCTGCAGTGAGCTATGATTGAGCCACTGCATTCCAGCCTGAGTGACAGCAAGTCCTGAGACCCGTCTCAAAAAAAATTCCACTGTAGTAATTGCTGCAAGGTATATGGAAACTCTGGGGAGTTTTTGTTGTTGCAACTTTTCTATATAAGCCTAAAATTATTCCAAAATGAAGTTTAAGAAAAACCAATACCTAAAAATTGAAAACTGAAAAATGAACTGAAGTTGTACATCAAATTGGTGATATATCCACAGAGCAAAAAAGTATTTCAAGTGACTTTTTAAAACTATGTATTGGCCGGGCGCGGTGGTTCAAGCCTGTAATCCCAGCAGTTTGGGAGGCCGAGACGGGCGGATCACAAGGTCAGGAGATCGAGACCATCCTGGCTAACACGGTGAAACCCCATCTCTACTAAAAAATACAAAAACTAGCCGGGCGATTTGGCGGGCGCCTGTAGTCCCAGCTACTCGGGAGGCTGAGGCAGGAGAATGGCATAAACCCAGGAGGCGGAGCTTGTAGTGAGCTGAGATCCGGCCACTGCACTCCAGCCTGGGCGCTTTAAAGACAATTAGAATTGCAAGAAAATAAAATATCATTTAATAACAGGAACTCATATATGTTGAAAATTTTAAGCATATTAATGTAAGGGAACAAGATTTTCAGTTTAGAAGAAACGAAATACGAGTATAAACCAAACAAGCAAAAACAGATTAATATTGTGTCTGAATCAGACACTTAAAAATTACCAAAAGCAGTAACTCCCCAGTGGAGGAGAAGAAAATCACTGTAAGACAATACGTATCAGCCGGGCGCGGTGGCTCAAGCCTATAATCCCAGCACTTTGGGAGGCCGAGATGGGCGAATCACAAGGTCAGGAGATCGAGACCATCCTGGCTAACACGGTGAAACCCCGTCTCTACTAAAGAATACAAAAAACTAGCCGGGCGAGGTGGCGGGCGCCTGTAGTACCAGCTACTCTGGAGGCTGAGGCAGGAGAATGGCGTAAACCCGGGAGGCGGAGCTTGCAGTGAGCTGAGATCTGGCCACTGCACTCCAGCCCGGGCGACAAAGTGAGACTCCGTCTCAAAAAAAAAAAAAAAAAAAAAAAAAAAAAAAGACAATATGTATCAATGTTAAATTTCCTGAACTTGGGAATTGTGCCAGGAACTATTGCTATGTAAAAGAATCTGTTTTTAGGAAGCATACACTGAAGCATTAAGGGTAAAGTGTAGGACGTATACAACTTTTGAATGTTCAGAAAAAAAGAGGGCAATTGATAAATGTGAAAAAAAGTGTTAACTGGTGAATCTGGGCAAAAGGGGAGAATGGGAGTGTCTTTTTGGTCTCTGCTACGTTTTTCATAAGCTTACAATAATATAAAAATAAAATGTTTAAAAATGTGTGATTTGGAAATACCAACATAGACTCAATGTCAGTCTTCCCCCACTGCCACAAATGCAGTTCCTAATTCTGTTCTCTGAAGAGACCTAGAAGCAATGACAACCTAAGCAATGGCATGTGGTTTTTTGATTTTTAAGAAAATGTCCATCTTTTTTTAAGAGAAGTATTCTGAAGTTCATATAGGTATAAAATGGCAAAGTGCCTGGGGTTAACTTTAAAAAATACTTCAAAGAAACAAAAATAAATAAATGAAGCAAACTTGACAAAATCCTGATAACTAATTATTGAATCTGGTAAGTATGAGGGGATCCATTACATTATGCTGTATATGTGTACTTGACAATTTTCATGCTGGCTAGGTGCAGTGGCTCACACTTGTAATCCCAGTACTTTGGGAGGCCAAGGCGGGCAGATTGCTTGAGCTTAGGAGTTTGAGAATAGCCTGGGCAACAAAGTGAGAATCTGTCTCTACAAAAAATACAAAAAATTAGCCAGGCATGGCAGCACATGCCTGTAGTCTCAGCTGAGATGAGAGGAGGCAGAAGTTGCAGTGAGCCAAGATCACACCACTCCACTCCAGCCTAGGAGACAGCCAGACCCTGTCTAAAAAAAAAAAAAAAAAAAAAAAAAAGGAAATTTTTATGTTTTTCAATGAATCATGAAAAAGTGTTAGAAATTTTTTTAAAGGCCAGGCGTAGCAGCTCATGCCTGTAATCCCAACACTTTGGGAGGTGGAGGTGGGAGGATCACTTGAGCCCAGGAGTTCCAAGACCAGCCTGGGCAACATGGCAAAACACTGTCTCCACAAAAACAAAAAAAAATTATCCAGGCATGGTAGCTCATGCCTGACAGTCCCAACTACTTGGGAGGCTGAGATGGGAGGATTGATTGAACCCTAGAGTTGAAAGCTGCAGTGAGCTGTGATTGTGCCTCTACACTCCAACCTGGAAAACAGAAGAGAGACCCTGTCTCCAAAAAATTAAATTAATTAATTAAAGTGATTGGAAAGAATTTTTTAGGCTTGGTATTCAGTCCATTTTCTTCTTCTTGAGCATAGCAGGTTTATCCAGCCATGGTAAGGTCAGTCTTTCCCGGCAGGGCCGAGGAGCAGATGGGCATTGGAGCTACGGATTCAAGGACAGAGGTCTGTCCTAAACCAAACCTGAGCTCTTGGGGCCAGGGACTAAGCCACACACACCCCTACAACCTGGGCTTTCTCTGGGGAGTCTGCTCTCTTACCCAGACCCTTGTTGTACCTTTATTGAGGACTGTGAGGGGCTTCCGGTTGCCGGGGTCCAGGCTGCTGGGAGCAATTGAAAACCTCGGTGGAATGGTCAGGCAGGTGATGGGGAGACGGGCAGGAATATAGCCAGAAGTAAAGAACTCGTCATTAAGCAGCTCGTTAATGGTTGGGCGGGCAGTGGGATCTGTCTGAAGCATCTTCTGGATGAGGGAGGCGGCCACGGGGTTGATGTGCTGGGGCAGAGAGAGGGACAGCCATAAGCAGAATGGGAAGGGGACCCGGAGTACAGTACAGCCTCAAAGGGGCTGCAGGCCAATAGACCACACGCAGTCCCTAGTCTCAAATACACCCCAGGTTAGTGGTTCATAACTTGGTTCAATGCCAACTTCTCCACTGTCGGCTTTATTGAGCACCTTTGACAGAAGGGTCAATGGACTGTGGCCTAGCACCAACTCACTTTCCTGGCACTTACTATGTGCCAGGAAAGCATTCTAAGCACTCCTGTGCTTAGCTCACTTAGCCCTCACTAATACATCTAAGGGGTGGGGATCTATTACCATCCCTTTTTTGCAGAGGAGGAAAGTGAGGCACAGAGAGGGTGAAGGCCTTGTCTAGTTGGCTTGATTCCATGCTGTCTTTGACAGTGAACTGACACTTTGTGATGGATTTACTATGTCCATCCTTATGGTGACAGGCCTCTTGGCTTCACACAAGGACACTACACTTCAAACTGGCTGTGTGCTAGGCTTCTGCAGGAACCAGCTATTCCTTTAAATGCATTTCTGTTGGTGGTTGTGAAAATACACACCATGGCCAGGTGCAGTGGCTCACGCCTGTAATCCTAGCACTTAGGGAGGCTGAGGCGGGCGGATCACGAGGTCAGGAGATCGAGACCATCCTGGCTACCACAGTGAAACTATCTTTCCACTAAAAATACAAAACAAAGTAGCCGGGTGTGGTGGCGGGCACCTGTAGTCCCAGCTACTCAGGAGGCTGAGGCGGGGGAATGGCATGAACCCGGGAGGGGGATCTTGCAGTGAGCCGAGATCGCATCACTGCATTCCAGCCTGGGTGATACAGTGAGACACTATCTCAAAAAAAAAAAAAAAAAAAAGAAATTGCACACCACTATGCCATTAGGAAGCCCTGGGATTCACAGTGATTCATAATTCTGTGAGCACTTACTACATGCAAGGTACTCTGTGAGGTGCTCCAAAGCAGGAACTCCACTTTATAGATGGGAACTATGGTTCAGAAGATGCAGCCCAGGCTGGGCATGGTGGCTCATGCCTGTAATCCCAGCACTTTGGGAGGCCAAGGCAGGTGGATCACCTGAGGTCAGGAGTTCGAGACCATCCTGGCCAACGTGGTGAAACCCCATCTCTACTAAAAAAAAAAAAAAAAAAAAAAAAAAAAAGCCAGGCGAGGTGGTGGGTATCTGTAATCCCAGTTGCTTGGGAGGTTGAGGCAGGAGAATTGCTTGAACCTGGGAGGTAGAGGTTGCAGTGAGTCGAGATCATGCCACTGCACTGGGGAACAAGAGTAAAACTCCACCTCTAAAAAAAAAGAAAAATAAGAAAAAAAAGAAGATGCAGGCCATTTGCCCAATGTGATCTGGCTAAGTGGCAGAATCCATTTGAATTAAGATAATCCATTTCCAAAGCTTAAGCACTTTAGCCTCCTATTCCTTCCCACCTCCTTTGTTTTTTGCATTTTATGCAACTTTCGGGCTACCCAATCTCTTGAGAATCTGCCAACTCTCTCCCCCTAGAAAAAATGCTTATGTGCACATACATGTCAAGTTCTGTATGCAATTTCAGACACAGGCCCTCACAAGCTCTGTGGCTACCCTAGAGGTGGAATAGACCTATTTCTGGTCGTAGGATATTGCTGGGCTCCATAAACAGCTTTTAGGGAAAACAAAATAAATGTAAAGTTAAAGCATCATTAGTCACCTTGGGAATACTGTATTCATTCTTCTTGATCCGGAGGTAGGTCTCTTTTAGGCAAGAAGTCTCAAAAGGTGGTTTGCCCACTAACAAGGTATACCTGTAAGCACAAGGTAGGATTTGGCACCAGTCTCCCAGCCACAACCCAGACATAAGAGAAATCATCTCAGGGTCAGAACGAAGACCAGGCATCCTCTGGACACTCACTGTAACTCTGGGGCCCCTGAAGACAACCCCCAAGTCCACTGAGCAGTCCCAGGAGCCATGATATTGGCTAGAATGAGCCCTTAGCAGAATACATGTGGTGAGACTAGGATTCTTAGGGGCCAGTGATTTTTTAGCTGTGGCCTGCGGTCATCTAGGACTCTGCGCAAGGGCCTCAGAGGCTGCCTGTCATGCAAAACAGGTCAAAGGGCTACCTGCACTTACAGAAGCAGCTCTACCTTTAGCAGTTCTGTACTTAAGTCTTCAAGTTTTCATTTGAAAAACCCCACTGTGAAGATGTACGAAAGTCACTGCTACAGCTCATTTCTAACTCTCCAGTACCCAAGCCTCTGCCTGCCACCAACCGCTGCTGATGGTCTCAATCCAGACAGACCACTGGCATGTCATCCTTCTATCTGTAACTCCTGGCCTAATTTCCTCCACCATGCTAATGTTCATCAGTGTTTAAGACCTTATTGTGCACGGGAATTACCAAGGGACCTTGTTAAAAAATCCAGATTCTGATCCAGTCAGTAATCTGGGTCCTGAGATTCTGCATACAGGTTCCCAAATGATGGTGATGCTGCCCTGTGGACCACTCTAGCAAAGAACTAGAGTAAGGTTGTGGAGACGACTTCTCCTCCTCCCCCATGTCCTAGGCTGCAGAAATCCAACAGGATACACCAGTGACAGGGAAAGAAGATATGGCAGTTAGGCTTTGTTTGGGGGGTAACCTGTCCCCTGGAGCAGGCTTTCTGTAAAGCAGGCCGAAAGGTCCACAGAAAAGGTCAGCCAGGTAGGATGTCCCAAAGTTGCCCCTGCTGAGACCAGGTAGGTTCAGAGGTAACTCCCAACTTACATGATACACCCAATTGACCACACATCCACCTCGAAACTGTGCCCTTTCTTGCTCAGCACCTCGGGAGCTATGTAATTAGGAGTCCCGCACAGGGTCTTCTTCCTCTCCCCGTCATATTCGACTTTGGTTGCCAGTCCAAAATCCCCTGGGACAGAGGGAGGAAGAGTGGGTACTTAGATGCCAGCCTCTGCCATCTGTCAATGCAGAAGGCTAGTTAAGGTTTGACCATCAAGAACCAGGGCCATTTGATCCCACAAGCTTCTGCTCCTTGTATGCAGCAAGGCTTGCCCAGGAATCTTCCCGCCATGCTGACACCAGGGAGGTGCCTCCAGTGACCCTTCTCACCCCTCCCCTTAGAAAGGGGCTACGCTTTGAAATGGGAACTGGCAGGGATAGCAAAACTCCAGTGTCTTCAAGGATCAAGCAAGTTAATCTCCAAGACTTGACAAGTCTGTGAAGAAGTAATAGGGAGGAGTAGAGACTGTGGCAAACAAGTCTGAAGGGGACAGCTGCTTTACAGCCTAGCAAAGGGCTGCCCTAAGAAAACGCTGTCCTCGTATTACTGGAGCTTTCACGACTGTTTAAAAGGAGCTCTGAATCAAAATTTTTATGTCAAACCTTCCAATTTAAAAAATAAAAACAAATTCAAATTCTTTGTAAAAAAAGATAAATGCTGTATTGGGGCACAAAAAAATAATGCATCTGTAGGCAAGATACTGACTTGTGGGTTGCTTGAAATTTCTTGACTAGAGAGAGAATTCTAGAGGCAATCAACAGCCCAAACTTCCCACCATCCTCTTCCTTCCTCCTGGTCTCCTTCCTTTCTCCTAGCCTCCTCCAAATTCCAGCCTCTTGGAGTGATGTCAAGCACCCCTGCAGGCTCAGCAACTCACCTATTTTCACCTCCAGATCTTCATTCAGGAAAAGGTTGCCCAGCTTGAGGTCTCGGTGAATAACTCGGTTTCGGTGCAGGTACTGACAGCCAAGCACAATTTGCCTTAGGTAGTATCGGGCCTCAGGCTCAGTCAGGGCTTTCCTCCTCTTGTGCAGCTCCAGGAGGGACTGTGGATGGGAAGGAGAGGGCAGGAGGGATGGGGAGGTGGTACTGAGGCCGGTGGGGAAGGGAGAGGGTTACCAGGCAAAGGAAGCACAGGACTTGACTCTGGACTCCCAAAAGATGAAAGAGGGGTCTTGGTGGGTTTCTCTCCTTCCCTATGCCCCCACCCCATTCCTTCTCCAGGACAACTGGCATCTGGACCCTGCCTTAACACTGTCCACAACCATTCACAGCACCACTTCTCCTACTAGCTTTCTCCCTCACCTGGGGGTCCTCTCTCAGCCCCACTCCGGAAGTCCCCAGCAGCAGATCCCTTTCCTGACTCTTATCACCCTCGGAAGGCCCGAAGTCTAGCTCCAACTACCCCCTCACTGACCCAGCTACACTCCGGAAGCTCCCAGTGCCCGGCATCACTAACCTGGGACTCCTCCCTGGCCACTCCAGGGCCCTAGCGTCCATTACCAGCACCCCTCCCCCCAAGTACCTTGCGTCTAGAAGCTGACCTCCCTATCAGCAACATGACTCAGACTCCACTTCACTGGAACCCCGTCCTCTAGCAGCTCCAAGAGCCAAGAAGCCCTTACCAAAGACACTTTCCATACCTAAGCGGGAGGCTCCCAGCACCCTTCTCTAGCAGCTCCAAGTCCCAGGTACTCCCTTCCTGGGCACTCTTTCCAGCAGCTCCAGGTCTGGGCGGTCCAACTGCCCCGCAGGCAGTTCCAGTTCCCCAGCAGCGACACTCACCCTCCGGCGGCAGAGCTCCAACACCACGAACACGAAGTCGTTGTCCTCGAAAAAGCCGTGGAATCCTACGACGTGCTGGTGGGCGAGGCTGCGGTGAATGGATATTTCCATGGACATCTTCTCCCTCTGGTGCGGCTTGAGCAACAGAGACTTAGGCACAATCTTGCCCGCGAACACCTCCTTGGTGTCCGCGTCCGAGATCTCGAAGCACTTGGCAAAGCCACCCTTGCCCAAAAAGCGGCCCCGCACATAGCGCCGCCGGCTGCGTGGGTCCACTAGGACCTCCGGGATCTCTTTCGCCGGTGGAGCCGCCGCCGGAGCTCCAGGAGCTGCAACTCCGGGGACCCCGGCTTTCCCAGGGTCTGCCGGTGCCCGTGCCAGCTTCCCTGCAGTCACCGCCGCACTCATGCTCCCGGAGCTGTTCTGCTGACCTGGATCCGAGCAGAGGATCCGCACCGCTCCGCTCCTCCCCGAATTCAAACGCGGCGCTGGGAACGTTACAAAAGCCTGCGCGCCACTGATTGGCCGCGGGGATTTAAAATCCAAACCCGCCCGCCGCGCGGCACCATGGGAGCGCCCTGCGCAGCAGCAGCCTTTAAACCCGGACCCAGCCGGGGAAAAACTTGATTGACAGGGACGCCCGAACACGTGGGATAGCCTGGGAAACCAAACCCGGAGTGGATGCGGAGACCCAGCCCCGAGAGGGGAGGAATTCCTTTGGGGTTTCTCCCTTTCTCAGGCGTCCGGGAAAGCTCCTGCAGTTCGCTTGCGCCTCCTCCAGGAAGCTTTTCCTTAAATCTTCCTCCACCTCCACCCCACCTAGAATATAAGCAATCTAAGAGTAGGGAACTGGCATGCCAGCTGGTCGTTCAGGAGAGCCTTAGCATCCGCCTCCGATGCCGTCAGCTCTCAGCCAAGCCACCCGAACTGAACTAAAATCGAAGTAAAAGTGTGCTTGCCAAACATACCTTCATGGCTAGTCTGCTCCTTCAAATAACTGCCGCTTCTGAGCTCCTCCGGATTACAAAGCAACGCTGCTTAAAGGAGGGGCCATGGAACAGCAGCATCGCCATCACCTGAGAGCTTGTTAGAACCGCAAAGGCAAACATTCAGGCCCTACCCCAGACCTCCCAGGTCAGTGTCTGCCTCTCAACAAGACTGCTCAGGTGATTCCTACACATCCTGAAGTTGGAGAAGCACAGTACCAGAGTCCCCTATGATGCAACGAAGCTGTCTGGCCTGCTCGCTACTGAATTTCCCAGGGCCTAAAATAGTGGACACTCAGTTTCTTGGTCAGAGGGACGGAAGGTTGGAAGAATGCCTAGCAAACTGGCAGGTCATAGCCAAATGTGTCTTGCAGGGTTTTGTTTGGCCTCCCACTTTTGTGTGTGTGTGTGTGTGTGTGTGTGTGTGTGTGTGTGTGTGTGTGTGAGAGAGAGAGAGAGAGAGACGGAGTCTTGCTCTGACGCCCAGGCTGGAGTGCAGTGGTACGAACTCGGCTCACTGCAACCTCTGCTTCCCGGGTTCAAGCAGTCCTCCCGCCTCAGCCTCTCAAGTAGCTGAAATTACAAGCACGCACCACCATGCCTGGCTAATTTTTGTAATTTTAGTAGAGAAGAGGTTTCACCATGTTGGCCAGGCGGGTCTTGAACTCCTGACCTCAAGTGATCTGCCCACCTTGGCCTCCCAAAGTGCTGTGATTACAGGCATAAGCAGCCATGCCCAGCCATTGTAAAACATTTACAGCATTTAAAAGAGGAGGTCATAAAAATTTGGATTTGTGGCCTTTCCTGAAAAAAATCAGCTCTAGCTACTTACTCTGTGCGTACATGCTTTCAGTTTGCCACAGTTCCCAGCTACACCCCTTTGTTCTATAGGTACTTGAGTGGCAACCCTGGAACAGCAAAATACCTAAGTTAGAAGCTCTTTCTCTGTGCCTCCTTAGCACCCTCTGATCCTTCATAGAGCCCAGCAAAAATCAACCATACTATAAGCATCCTTCACCTGCCTTGCAGCTAAGGGGAAGGGCAATGAAGGCAATGATGCTGTCCTTTCCACCCCATGTCCCAAGCTCCCAGAGCAGTGCTTGGTACAAAAAGGGTACTTACTAAAATGTTGGCTGAATAAAAGGAAGACTTTGAAAAATTAAGTTATTTTGTACCCCTATGGTGTGAATAATTCTTTTTATTGAAATTTAATATACTTACAGAAAAAAATGTACATATCATAATTGTACAGAGCTCAGTGAATTTTCACAAACTGAACACATCTGTAAACCACACCCAGGTTGAGAAAGAGAACATGACAAACACCCCGCAAGTCTCCCTTGTGCCCTGTGCTGGGGGTGCCACCACCACCTCCTAGTCTGATGATGTATTAGGAGATTCACAGACTCAGCCTGTAATCATACTTATGGCTACGATTTCCTACAGCAAAAGGCTAGGAAGCAAAATCAGCAAAGGAAAAAAGTGCATGGGCAAAGTTCAGGGAAACCAGGTGTGAGCCTCCCATGGTCCTCTCCCCGCAGAGTCACACAGGACACAATTCCTCCAGCAATCAGCTGTGACAACCCATATGCACTATTGTGTACAAGGGAAGCTCATTACAGACTCAGTGTTCAGGGCTCTGATTGGGAGCTGGTCACCTCATCCTCTGCCTAACACATATGAAAATCCAAGACTCACAGAAGGAAAGCAGATGTTGGGCATAATCCACATTGTACAGTTTAGGCACAGTGAGCCACTCTTATCATTTAGGGATTAATGAGAACCCTCCTGAAATCCAAGCTTTCAGATGCCAGCCAAGGGCCAGCCTTGCAAACAGGCCTGCTTTCTCATATCTTTTCACACAGTCCATCTCCTTATTGAGGATTCTTTACAGCAAAATTATTATCAGTAGGACCCCATGCAAAAGGGTGAGACCAACCTGAAGTATGGACCTCAGTTCCTCCTGGTAGGGTCCTGGATTTAACCAGCTAAAATAAATCCCATTAACCATAAAGTCTATCTTAGAAATCCAGGTGGCTTCCTCCTTAATTCCTTTTTTTTGAGATGGAATCTTGCTGTCACCCAGGTTGGAGTGCAGTGGCGTGATCCTGGCTTACTGTAACCTCCACCTCCTGGGTTCAAGCAATTCTCCTGCTTTAGCCTCCCAAGTAGCTGGGACTACAGGTGCACACCACCACATCCAGCTAATTTTTTTATTTTTGTATTTTTACTAGAGACGGGGTTTCACCATGTTGGTCAGGCTGGTCTCAAACTCCTGACCTCAGGTGATCTGCCCGCCTCAGACTCCCCAAGTGCTGGGATTACAGGCATGAACCACTGTGCCTGGCCCTTAACTGCTGTCTGAACCTTTTTTTTTTTTTTTTAAACCTGACCTGAGGCATCAATTCAGGCACAGTACAACTATGGTCAGTAAGTGGAAGCTAATGCAAATGCTTTCCAGGGCTCAGGGGACATCATGAGAGTCATGGTTATGTACAGAAGCATAGTCCCAGGGGCACAGGTGGTACCCCTGGAAACAAAGAATTTGCAATATTAGGGCACCTCAAGCAGGACATCCATTAGTCAAGCCGTACAGGTGAACAGACCTCCCACCAGGGGAGGTCTCCTGCCCTAGTGTTTCCAGTTCCATCTGAAAAGTTCCTGGAGTTCTTGGCTTCCAAGGGACTGCCTGAAGGCAGTGAGTCCCAAACAGTTTTGCTTGTTCAGGATACAAACTGATACATCTCATGAGCATGGATGACATTTGTGGGAGATCTTCATGGAAAGCAAGGGAGCTGGACCCACTCTGTTGTCAGTCTGAACTCAAAGCACTCACAGCACATGGAAAGGCAGCAAGCACTGGGAATTTTCCTTCAGCAAGAGGAGCCTTCTAGGGATCAAGCCTCCCCAGGTGCCACACTTTAATTATATTCTCCAATGTTACAAAAACAGTCGTGCCCTGTTCAGCAATCCTAACATTGCATTTTTTCAACCATCTCTTTCTCTCAGCCAGGCCTTTCCCCTGGAGGGGTTGTAAGAGGCACCAAAGCATTTTTGTAGATAAACTTTTTTGTTTATTTATTTATTTTTTTTGAGATAGGGTCTGGTTCTGTTGCCCAGGCTGGAGTGCAGTGGCACGATTTTGGCTCACTGCAAATCTCTGCCTCCTGGGCTCAAGCCATCCTCCTACCCTCAGCCTCCTAAGTAGCTGGCACTACAGGCACATGCCATCATGCCCAGCTAATTTTTGCATTTTTTGTAGACATAGGGTGTCGCCATGTTGCCCAGGCTGGTCTTGAACTCCTGAGCTCAAGCAATCTGCCCACCTCAGCCTCCTGAAGTGCTGGGATCATATGTGTCCATCACTGTGCCTGGCCAACTTTTTTTTTTTAATCATCATCCTAGAGTTCAAGTAGATAAATGTTTTTGTGCAACTTAACCAGAAAGACACATTTAGGAATTGGTAATGATGTGTGGAGGGTTGAACTGTGTCCCCATAAAAATTCATGCTGAAGCCCTAATCACCTGTACCTCAAAATGTAAGCATATGTGGAGATAGGCCCTGAAGAAGTAACTAAGTTAAAGTGGGATTGTTAGGATGGGCCCTAATCCAACCTGACTGGTATCCGTATTAAAAGAGACTATTAGGACACAGACAGAGAGAGGGACCATACGAGAACACAGTAAGAAGGCAGCCATCTGCAAGCCAAGCAGAGAGGCCTGGGAAGAATCCAAACCTGTCGACACCTTGTCCTGGACTTTCAGCCTCCAGAATTGCGGGAAAATAAGTTTCTATTGTGTAAGTCACTCAGTTTGTGGTACTTTGTTATGGTATCCTTAGCAAATGAATAAAGGATGAAACTCTGAATGTTTTTCAATTTCAAAATGTGTTTACATAATCTTCCACCCCTTTTGTCCTGATTATTCAATGAGCAGCCTAAAAAAGCCTAATACCTTTCTGGGGACAGCTACATTTCAATAATCCACCTACCTTACTAAGCTGTGTGTGCTGGGAGAAAAGTGAGGGAAGTAGAGTCACGCTGTCAGTCCACTGTTGCAAGGTGCAACTAATCCCAAAAGCTGAATGCAACAAGTTAACAGCAGTGAGAGAAGCCCCAGAGAAGGTTTGAGTCTGGTCTGTCAAAAGCAGGAGGAAGGGTCACAGTCCTTGTGATGTGCCCTTCTCCATCCTGCAGCTTTTGGCAAATATTAGAAGTTAGGAATGCAATTAGCCTCTGTATTAGAGACAAACAGCCTATCAGCAACTTGATCTTAGATGGATCCCATTAGAGAATAAGCCCTTTTCAGCCAGGTTCCAGGATGTTTTCATAGTTTAGCACTCCACGGAGGGGGTCCTTAATCTCCAACGGCCCCAACGTCTAAGTCCTGGTCATTGAGCCTGTGTCTGCTTTCAGTTCAGCATAGCCCGTGTTGAGGCTGAAACAGCTCATGGCACACAGTAGCAGGTTTCAGCTTAGAGTCAGGGCCAGGCAATTAGGATCTGGGAATTTGAGATTCTGAACAAGCCAGCTGCTTTTCTTCAGCAACAGTGAAGGCATGCTGCGTGGCCAGACAGCTGTGGTTCAAGTGACATGCAAGGCTGCCTTTTTATCTTGTTGGTCTTAAAGAGTCCAATTAACCCACTCAAAAAAAAAATGCATATTAGACTAAACAATTATCAGCCTCTAAGGGTAGACATTTGATTTTGACAAGGGCTTATTAGCAATTTAACTGTATTTTCATTTTCCAAACAGATTGCTTCTCTTTACATGTTGTCTCCTTCTTTCCAGAGGCTCCAATAGGCACGAATCACAGCAAAAATCATCAGTTACAGGCCTGTTCTGGTTCCAATATCCGAAGACTTTAAATTCCAACCCATCCACTAGTGGCAAAAAACTAGAAAGCTGAATCCCACTAACACCTTTTGTATTTTATTTTTGAGAAGCTTTATTTGATTGAGGTGATTCCTCTAACCTTTATGAAATTAACAAGCATAAAACTTTGTTTTTAAGAGATGAGTAGCTGGGACTACAGGCGCACGCCACTGTGTCCGGCTGAGGTATGGTTTTTAAGCAATGAAATCAACCAGTAAAAACAAGTTTAAATATTTTTCATTCATACACTCAAGGCCTGCTGAGCACCCACTGCATGTATGTTTTACTTGTTCCATTAGAAAGGTTTACTAAAAAATGGCCAGGCACAGTGGCTTATGACTGTAATTCCAGCACTTTGGGAGGCCAAGATCGCTTGAGCCCAGGAGTTCAAGACTAGTCTGGGCAACATGGTAAAACTCTGTCTCTATTTAAAAAATGAACAAATACAAGAAAGTTAAAAAAAAAAAAAATGATGATGTATTAAAGAAAATGCTCCTAATTCTCTTTTCATAGCTGTTTCCACGTTCTCATATTCCCTTCTAATCTTTGTCAACATGGAATTTGTTTTATACAGTTGCAATTATGGTCCATTAATACAATCTATTTGTATATTACCAGTAACAATAATACTAACAGTGAACCCTTATTGAGCATTTACTATGCGCCAGGCACAGGGCTAAAAGTTTTAGAGATGATCTCATTTACCTTGGGTTATTCACCCAAGGTTTATAGCCAGCAGACAGCAAAGCCTGAATTCCAACCCAGCTCTGCTGACTCCCAAGAACATCCACCTGCACACTGCCTCTTGGGCCTTGTTTGTCTGGCAAGTCCTAAACCCCAGACTCATTTGTTCACTTGCTTGCTTCCTCCCTCCCTACCAAAACACAGTATGATCTATCAGTTAAACTCACAGAGTGAAAACTCCGGCTTCAAATGCCAGCTCCTCTATCACTAGCTGTATGACCTTGGGAAAGTACTTAATCTCTCTGTGCCTCAATTTCCATGTTTATAAAATGGGGATAAAGTGCCCATTATAGTGTCCATTTCCTAGGATTCTATCCAGGAGATGATGTGCCTATTTCCTAAGGTTCTTGTAAGTAGATTCTGCAAGGACAGCACTCCAAATAGTACAGGCACATGGTTTTGACAGTTGTTTCTGTTATTATTAAAATAAAAAGAACCTGTACCTGTTCCCAGGAAGCTCAGAGTCTCTCACAGGCCTTTTCAGTTCCTGGGGCTCTCATATTTCCTCATTCTCCCAGACTCCTCTGACCCTACTCTTCCTCAGGCTCTTACTGCTCCTGTGGGAAATCAGAAAGAGCAGCCAGCAGACAACACCAACTGAGAAGAATGCAGCTGAAATGGCACAGGTCAGTACGGCCAAGAAACACCATGGGCCAGTGTTCAGACCCATGGTCTGAAAGCCAGAGTGGGTGTGAATTTCACTCCCGTGTCTCTTTTCTTGGATGATTTTCATCTGCATGACCCATTTGCCCAATGCCCAGTGGATGTGAAGATACAGAAAAGTCCAGGTACTGCTTTCAGGGAAGTAAGATGTCCTGTGCCAACTCTTCTCACTTCAGGGTTCAAGTCAGAGTGCACAAGGAAAGCAGGTGGGGCTGGCCCACCAGCAAAAGCTTCAGGAGAGCAAGGGATTGGCTGACTGGGCTGCAAGGGTAGTGTTCAGAGCCAGCTACCTTGGAGGCCAAGATACTGGAGGAGCTGCATAAAATATGAATTTTGCAGCCAAATAAGAACTGGCCTTGATTCCAGCTCAGCCATTTATTAGATATGTAACATTGGGCAAATTTACTTAACCTCTCTGAATAGCAGTTTCCTCTGCTGTAAAACAGGCTGTGAAAATCCCTACTTTTTTGACAGTTGGGAGGATTAAATGTTTGCACCCCATAGATAACAAAACAAGGAAGGGTGATTTCTCCATCTCTTCTTTGTGGTGGACTGATGATAAAGGCCAAGATGTTTTTACTTTTAAATTTTAAAAATATGTAAGAATATTATGCCTTATACTCTAAGGGGTTTTGCTCAAGGTGTATCACTTCCTAATAAAAGTAGGTATAACTACCATTTATTGAGCGCTGACCCTGAGTCAGTACTTATGCTTTACATGTATAAATGCATTTCAATCCTTATAATAACCCTATCCAACTTCCCCGTTTTACGGATGAGAAACCTGAGGTTCCACGAAGTAAGATCACTTGCTCAAAGTCACAAGGCTAGCCAATGGCAGGCTGGGATTTGATCAGCCCAACTCTAGCACTCACGCTCCTCACCACTATGATGGCTCTCAAAATGGGCCCCTCAGACCCTCTCTGTATTTGGATTCTTTGGCTTTCTCCCTCACTAAGCTGTGAGATCCCTATGAGCAAGAACTGGCTCCATCTTAGTCTCCACTGTATCCCCAGGACCTAGAGGCAGTGCTTGGCACCTAGTAGTGGCTTGGAAAGCATTTGTTAAATGAATAAATGAGTGATGGTGTCTCTTTTCTCTGTACAGGAAATGGTGAGGGGCCTACCTTCTTACCCCTAAATGCCAGCAAGCACATATTCTACTAATAGCACGAGCCCATTGCTGGGGGTGCTCTAGAAGTGTTTCCGTTATCATGTACTTAGGGGAACTGTAGAAGCTGGCAAGACATTTTGCTGAGACCGGTTCTGAAAAAAACAGGCCTTTGGAAATGCTGTCCCAACACTGCCAGTATCATTTCAGGGGCCTTGCAGCTCCATAGAAGCTAACTCCTAGGAGACCAGCCAGCTGGATTTGACTACCTATGGTTACCATCCAGGTTGTCAGATGCCAATTTTTTTCAGGAGAATAGCTGAGGCTAGCCAGAATGTGGCTGGGCAGCACCCTCTAGGCTCTCACTGGATAGAACAGGATACAGAGAAAGGCCCCCTAGCCACCAAGACCTCTTCCTTATAGCTGAGAAACTTCCAAGGATATGTTAACTAGGAACAATGTTTGTCTGATTAATTTCAAGTCTGCCAGATGGCTTAGTGACTAAGAAAAGAACTGTGGCCTTAGATCCTGAGTGAATTGGTTCATGCAGAAGTGACTAATACAGAAGCCACCACCAACCCCAAACAACCACAAGAGTTCTGTGCAGCCATGTAAAACAGAATCAGTCAACAGGAGGCTCACAGGACAATCATTCACCTTTGTTCCCTGCACCAGGGATCCTGCAATCTGAGACTTATCTGGAGCTGGAGTAAGGTCTGAGGCATGCTGGCGGGGTATGTGAGGGTGGGGGGTGAGGGTGGTCGCATCCAGGCAATCATTCTATTAAGGATGTGCTAGATGACCCACAGACTCAGGCCTGACTCCTCAGGAGCTCACAGCTAGTGGGGGTTCAAACAAGAACACAGGTACATAACTAACTCTATTGATAAGGGCCCCTCGATAGGTGCTATGGGGATCACAAGGAAGTAGTTCCATGGCCCAGTCAGCTCATCTGGAGGAAAAAAATAAAATAAAAAGGAAGCAGTTCCAGACAGAAGACCATCTCCAAATGGTTCTTTATTGAACACCCACTTTGGCTAGGCAGTATTCTCCCCCTGCCCTCTAATCCAGGCTCAGGTACCCCCAGTGGAGTATCCTCAGAAGGCACCTCCCAAGACCAGGAGTAATGAGAGACTGGGCAGAGGGTTAAGGGACAGCAGGGAGAGGGAGGAAAATGAAGACACCAGGGAAAGAGGAGAGGCCTGAACTGGACAGCTGATGCTTTTTCCTGCCCAGCACCCATTCATCCCTTCTTCAGGTAATATCATCTGCCACAACCACCAACACCAACTCTCAGTCTCTGTGGGTACATGCCAGGCCTGTCCATTCAGTGTATTCCATCTTCCTGGCTACAATGATGACTTGAGGCTGGATACCTTCCTCGTCTGGACCAATGAGAACCAAATCCAGCAGTTCTGTCAGCAAAGGGGAGCTCTTTTTATCAAAAACTGGTGCTGTGGGGCCACACTGTGAAGCCCGAGAATAAAGCCAACTGAAATGAAAGCAGAGCTGAGAGCCAAAGAGACAGATCCCAGTTTGGAGTCCTGGGATGCAGCCTGAAGCCCAATCTAGCCCATCTTTTTCAGCTATATGAGCCATAAATTCCCTCTGCCCCAAGTGAACTGGAAAGAGTCCCAGCCAAGGTCCTTCCCATCTGGCTGTTCTGGAAGTATTCTAAGGATAAGGAGATTTTCTTCTCTAGGGTTATAAAAGTAATTATGTGGTGACAGGTTGTTCCTAGGTCCCTGGGGTGAGAGCCACCATGGAGACAGAGTCCAGCTCGCCTTTCCTAGGATACACACTCACTACTGTCAACACATCTTCGAATACATCAGCACATAATTATAAACTCCTATTGTTTGTAGTAGCTATTGTTTTCGTCTTCCCACCATTTTGTTTTGGATGAAGAAAAGGTCATGACCCAGACTGGATTAATCATGTGACTAAACACGCATGGCCATAGTAACTGACCCAAGAGGACATGGAACTCACAACAAACCATTGAGAACTTTGGGAGTTTCCAAATTAGAACTGGAAGGGAAGAAACCTTTCATTCAGGGCCCCAAGCTGGGAGGATGCAGGTCTGGAGCTGTCAGCTGTCATGGCCCTAAATGCACGGAGAAGCTATTTATTTTGGTGGTTTAAACATTTAAAAAATGACAAACTAGAAAGGAGTTCTAGATGGGACTAGTGGCAATGATTACATACAGCTGTTCTGTTTTGCAACCCCCACAACTGGATATTAAGTCAGGATAGTTCTTGCTAAATTCTAACCTTCAAGGCTGAACTGTTCAGCCCTATTCACTTACGGATCAGAGCATTAAGCAAGGACAACCTGCTTAGCCCCTAACTTCTAAATCTTCTTTCCAAGCTAACAGGTCAGAGCAGAACCAGGAAAGATTGTGCTATCTGGTCAGAAGGAGATGGTAAGAACAGCCCTAGCAACTTCATTTACTCCTGGGGCTCTGTGCCCACAAACTGATTTTACGAGCCCTTCATGTATATATGCAAATGGACTCTGAGTACAGACATTTTGGTGTGAATTGTGGAGTTTATGGCAAATACAGGGTAGGTTGAATGGTTCTAGGTCAGGGAGCAAGAGTTCACAAATGCGGTGTCTTCGATGAAATAAGGTAAGTACCTTGAGGCAAGGAGTAACTGCCTGACTAATGCATCCACATGAGAGACTCAAATCTAACACTTGGCAAAATTACAATCTGGGATGCTGAGGTCCCCACTTTTAGTGAAAGCCAACGGCCCCAGGTCAAAATGCTAAAAAGTCTTTTACTAACTACCCTAGGACAGCTAAGGTCATTTTGGGACAGAAAGAGAGAAACACTAATCACCCCTCCCCTCAAGTTTTGAGAGCCAACAGGAATCTGGGCTCTGAAAAGTCACAAACACCTTTCCCAGGATTATGAACAATTGCCAACAACTGGCCAAATGTGTTAGCAGCAGAAAAGCTGGGCATTACCTGTGTGAGAGGCTCTCAGCATGGGTAGTGTATGGCCATGAGCAGCACACCAGCTACATAGCCTCCACACCGGAAGGGTGCTGCTGCTCTGCAGGTCCGTTTCAGGCAGGTTCCAGCCATCCACAGGACCAAGGGGCTGGAGCGTTGGGAACAGATGATTCTGTGTTCCACAGATAATGGTACAAAGTGACTGTTCACAGATAACGTGTAAGCACAGCATTTGAAGACAACTCCTCCAGATGGTCTGTCTGTTAGTAATTTCTTAAGAGCTTAGAGCCTTGAGGATTGAGAAATTCTAAAGAAATTTTTTAAAAGGAGGAGGGTGGTAGATGTCAAAGACAAGAGAGTTTTTTCTAGGTGCTGACTGGCTCACTTTGTCCTCACGTTCATCTTAGAGCTCAAGCAGATTCAAGACATGAGGCAGAGATTTGCTAGACTTGTGTCAGGGGCAAAAACTTCTGGTAGTAGCTCTTGGTGACGTCAATCATCAGCTCCTGAGTGCACTCCGGGAGCTCTCCTGAGAAGAGTCCTGGGGAAAGAAAGACCCAGCTCTAAGAAGCTTAAAGAAGTTACAAGAGATTAAGATACTTCTCTGGCACTATCCCTCTCACTTCAATCAGACGCATGTCTGACAATCACTTAAACAGTTGCTGGGGCTGTTCTGGTCCAGCGCTTGCTAAGAACAGCTAAACTTTTTCACAGCAGGACCCCAATATGGAGAAATTACTAAACAAAAGTCTTTCCTTCCTCCTCTGCAAAAGCAGAGATGCATGACACAGTAGAATGGCCAAATGCCTCCCCAAAGAATCTGAATGATGATTCTGTTCATCTTAGAAACTCAGATTCAATGATCTGAGAGATGAGATTTATTTTTTAATTGGAAAAACAATTAAACCACCCAGTGGTAGGTATCATATACTGTCAGATCTCTCTGTTCATATCATTTTCCATCTGTGAATTTATGACATGCTTCTGTATATGCTACATGATTTCAGCTGTGTAAAACAACATTGAGAAGAAGATATTGTCTTGGGGTAGGGCTAAGGCAATGTGAGGTTTTCTTCTTCCTTCTGCTTTTCAGTGTTTTCCAAGTTTTCTGAGAGAAGTATGTATCACTTTCGTTTCCTCACGTTTTATAATTTGGAACTCCAGGCTCCTGATGGGCTTTACTTGTAAGTATTCTATCAGCCAAGGTCTGGAGATAATGTATTAATATTTGCCCCTCTCAGGTATCCCCAAGGTATTGCTGGTCTTAGATCATGCTTTATACTAACTTTTCAGTCTGGGAATTCCTGGGCCCTGTGGAATGTATAAATTAAACTCATGACCAATGTGAGGGTAAGCCCAGCATTAAAATTCTCTAGACGGACTTTTTCTAATCAGAGCCCAGGCCGGGCAATAAATGCTTTCCTGTACATTCCCTGTGTTGGCAGATTTGTTTTACATCGACTTTTCCTTGAGAGGGAATCCTTTAAGAGTTATCTGAGGATCTCTCTGTCATGTGTGGATCCAAGGCTTTATTTCCATCCCGACATGAGTATCACCCCTGAAACCACTCTATGATGAAGACAGCATTAACCCGTGCAATCTCACAGCTTGGGCTTAGTTTCCTCTTTGTGTTTGGCCCTTCATAATTTCCTTATTTTCTGGTGAACCTAATTATGCATTTAAACAGTTTAAATGTTAGGTAGCATTTCCAGGTACTTTGTACAGGTGAATTTCTAGGTTAGCTCTATCAACATATTGCCAGAGATAGGAATTGTATGCATTACTCTTGTGATAGAAAATACAGGCCGGGCGCGGTGGCTCAAGCCTGTAATCCCAGCACTTTGGGAGGCCGAGACAGGTGGATCACGAGGTCAGGAGATCGAGACCATCCTGGCTAACACGGTGAAACCCCGTCTCTACTAAAAAAAAATACAAAAATCTAGCCGGGCGAGGTGGCGGGCGCCTGTAGTCCCAGCTACTCAGGAGGCTGAGGCAGGAGAATGGCGGGAACCCGGGAGGCGGAGCTTGCAGTGAGCTGAGATCCAGCCACTGCACTCCAGCTTGGGTGATAGAGCGAGACTCCGTCTCAACAAAAAAAAAAAAAAAAAAAAAGAAAATACAATTGAGTTTTAGGAAGTTGAAATAAATAAACACGCCAGGTTACCTGGGCAGCCTGAGAAGACAGTGAATGGTGGGACCACAGTTTCTGGAGGTAATACCGTGTTGTCAAGAATTTTGCAGCAATCTTTCAACACACATCGGCGCCCCTGAAATTAAAATCTTGTTAATAGGAAATGGATCAGGAAATGGGAGTAAAAGTTGTCTAGTCTACTGTGTGAAAGGCTTTCTATTTTCCCCATTCATGATATCATGTAATAGCCAGGGACAGTGACAAGAGGCTTGGTTGCAATTTCCTGCTTCAGGTGGTACCTGACGAGGAGGAGGCAGCAAGGTTGTGACAGTGTGTGTTTGTGTACATTTGCGGGGGAAGGCTGTATGCTAGAGACAGGACAAAATGTCTCAGGCATTACAGACTGAATTTCAGTCTTCCGTGAGCTCTGTTGAATTTTCCCTTTGATTTAGTGGACATTTGTGCTTTTGCTTGTCCAGCATCCATTCCCCTTTCTTCTGGTAACAGAACCTGTATTTTCCTTGGTAACCCTCCCATCCCTATCTCATCCATGTGCTTCACCCCACAGCCCACACACCAAACCCCAAGCCTGGACACAATAACAGGTGTTGGGGATCAGCATATGACCCCAATTAGTCTGACGGACCCCAACCTCAGGGTTTTTGCTGAGACTGCTGGGGAAAGCAGCACTTCCCACTGGGGTTTCCAGAGGACAGGCTGGAAGACTGGAATAGGCATCTTATTTCCATGAAGGAAGAACCTGTCTGAGAGTGAACCTCCCAGAGGAAAGCAGCACAGAGATGGAGACTAATTCTTACAATATGGGCTGAAGCCCTGGAGCCATTTGGCCATGACATTAGGATCTACTCCTGTAGTCTTGGTTTATATTCACCACCCATTCCACCCTGCACCCACCAGCTTAAGGTTGGTTGGTTGGTTTGCTCCTTTGTCAATTCAAACTGGAAAAATCCTGACAAATTCATTTGGATATGAAACTGTTAGTTCACTTGTTCTCCCACAGGTGAGTGATAGTCATGTGGATGTTTGAACCTCATCCCGGACTTTAACCACTGTCACCACTTTTCAATTCTGCCATGATCCACTGCACTTAGAAAGCAAGAAATAAGGTCTGAGAGACTCATCTGTTTCACGGGCTAAGGGAAAAGTAGGGCTTCTGTGTACAGTTTACAGCTGTACCTCAGACTCCTTGCTGAGGAAATGAAAGTTTTGGTCATTTTTGACTGCATTTACATCAGGACCTGTTAGTTCACTGGTATCCTGGCTAGACAATCAGAAAATATACCTGACTGAGAGTGTGGAAATCTTTACAAATACCAAGACAATGCTAACCAGTCCAGATCTCAGATTTTAGCAAAGAACATGAAGAAGACACTTTGATTTGGTTGTGTTTAAATTTTCCCCACTATTAAACACTTAAATCATATGTTTTTCTAGGAAAAGGTAGATTGCTAAATGAACTTCTTATGAAAGCATGTGAATTTCCCAAGTGGCTGATCTCTCTCCAGCTAGGCAGACAACAGCCCTGACAATACTTGATAACATCTTTAGCTCAAAAGCACATTATGACTATAGTTCTTCATTCTTCCTTGTAAAGTCCTCTTCCATGGGTTACCTGCTAGTGGCAATTTCAAAAATATGGCAACTAACTATCTTCCCTGGTGACCTCAAATTAACATAAACCCATAGAATTCCTGTCATGACTAAGCTCCTACTAACTCAGATTAAGTTCATGAGGCACTGAGTAAAAGGACACCCAACGGGCTACATGAGGCATGATATAGTCCCATGGAGGGATTCACACACAAAGGGCCCTGGAAAAGAAGACTAGTTGATGGGATATTTTCACTGTGTATACCAGCCACCATGCAGCCTGAAGGCACCTGCTGTGTCCACTGGTTGGCCATTTTGCCCACTTAAGAGAAATAATGCTTAACTGGGTTTCAGAAGCTGTCTGGGTAGACTGATCAATCAAATTAAACATTTAAAATGTAGGTATTTCTTAGGCATGAATGTACTGGCAATAGCTGAGGAGGTAAAAGCTGAAACCACTTTTTTTGGGGGGTGGGGGTGGGGGGATGGAGTCTCACTCTGTTGCCCAGGCTGGAGTGTAGTGGCATGATCTCGGCTCACTGCAACCTCCACCTCCTGGGTTCAAACAATTCTCCTGTCTCAGCCTCCCAAGCAGCTGGGATTACAGGCATGCGCCACCACGCCCAGTTAATTTTTTTGTATTTTTAGTAGAGACAGGGTTTCACCATGTTGGCCAGCTGGTCTTGAACTCCTGGCCTTAAGTGATCCTCCTGCCTCGGCCTCCCCAAGTGCTGGGATTACAGGCATGAGCCACTGTGCCCGGCCTGAAACTACTTCTTTATTCTTCCCTAGAGAGTTTTCCAAGGAGTTAACAACTGCAGCCATGCTGCTAATACTACAGCTACCTATATATCCTGTGCAAGAAAGTTAGCATCTTGGAGCCTTGGTTTCCTCATCTGTGAAACAGAATGGAAAACCAATCTGCAGGGCGGTTGTCAAGAATAGAGAGAATAAATGTAAAACTCATAGTACAGCAACAGTGCCTATAAATATTGCTTGTTAAGCTTTTCCTTCAGGCATCTGGGCAATTCTGATGAACAGCTACATCTTCACATATCCAAACGGAAGTTAAGACTACCACATGGGATGTTATAGGAAGGATCTATGTGTCATGGGGACGGCTGGACTAAAAGAGTTACTTCCAGTGCTGAGGTTCTAGAATTCTAAAAGAATCTCTCCTGAGATTGAGTATTTGTCAAGGCTCAGCAAGTACTGCCAATATGGAACAATGACTATATCATGAAGTGATATATTAAAAAGTGGCATAAAAACAAGAGCACCTGACAACAGGATTAGAATTTCTTAAGCACTGGGAATAGAACTTGGATTTAACCTTTCAGACATTTCGCTCTGAGGATAAATGACAGGGTTATGTGACTAGGCTACTGTGGTAATATCTTCACTTTGCTAAGGAAAATATCAGAAAACCCCAGCTGGAAGGCTAGTTTTTGCCAAGCAATTAGGGTGAGGGGAGAGGATGAACTTTACTAACTTTCCCCTTGTCCCAAAGACTTTCTGTTCACCTTTGCTGTACCCTCATAGTTCTTGGAATGTGAACTGTTTGGTTTCTGCAAGTTTTTTGATATTTCAGGGTCTGAGTCTTATCCAGGGCAGACAGCTGGCTCCATATTAACGGGAATGGTCATTAAAGAAACAGAGTCTTGGCTTTTCCTAGAATCTAGTCTAGAGTACAAATCTAAAATGCAGAAAACATTTTCCCTAAACATGCTTCTCATAAATCCCATCTGAAATCAAGCTCATCATCTAAGAAATCACAGGAAATCCAACTTTGTTAAGCCTTGGTTGGGTTAAGTCAACCTATTCCTAGGCTCCAGTGGACAAGGGTCCCACAGATTCTGCTGAGCAAGGAACCTGCTTGCACCCTGAATTACACATAAATGCCCTTTGATGACTCGAACCCTTCCTTATGCATGTGAATCCCTTTCCTGAAATGCTTGTCCTCCCCCAATTTCAACTCACCCTTCAGATTTCCTTACTCCCACTAGACTGTAAGCTCCATGAAGTAAGGCAACAAGTAGGCCATATAGCAGCATAGCTAATAATCATATTGCCTGGGTTTAAATCCCAGGTCTACTGCTTTCTAGCCCTATCAAATCCCTTAACTTTTGTTTTTTTTAAAAAAGAAAGAATCTTGCTTTGTTGCCCAGGCTGGTCTTCAACTCCTGGGCTCAAGGGATCCTCCTGCCTTGGCCTCCCAAAGTGCTGGGATTACAGACGACAGTCATCACACCTGGCCCCAAATCCCTTAATATTTAAGGTCCTCAGTCTTCTCATCTGCAAATAGGGATAACACCTAACACCTTTGAATGGTTATGAGGATTAAATGAAATCATCCAAGGAAAGAGTTTAACATTATATAGAGGAGGCTTGATAAACGCTTGCCAGTATTAATGTCTAGAAAATATTCCAAATCTTTTTATTTATTTATTATTTTTAAGACAGTGTCTCGCTTTGTTGCCCAGACTGGAAAGCAGTGGTGCAATCTTGGCTCTTTGCAACCTCCGCCTCCTGGGTTCAAGTGATTTTCCTGCCTCAGCCTCCCGAGTAGCTGGGACTACAGGCATGCACCACCATGCCCAGCTAATTTTTGTATTTTTGTAGAGACAAGGTTTTGCCATGTTGGCCAGACTGGTCTCAAACTAGTGACCTCAAGTGATCCACCCACCTCAACCTCCCAAAAAGTTGGAATTACAGGAATGAGCCACCACACCCAGCCGAAAAAAATTCTGTATCTGTCAAGAAAAATCCAACTATGGGAAGACTGGAAACCACTGCTACCCTGCTTGGTCACAGAAACAGGGTCCCACTGATGTGAGGGATAGGAGCTGGAGGGAAAGTGAGGCTGCTTTGCCAGCCAAGTCATCATACTCACAATCACACAGTTCTTCCCAACATGAACGTAGGAACCAATCTGAGCTGCGTTGACCACACAATCTTCCTCAATAAAGACATGGTCCCCAATATGTAAAGGAAAGAATGCAACACTAGAAGAGGAAAAAAAGATGAACAAAGAAAGGTCAAGATGAGTACTTTGGGTCAAGGTTTATAGAACTACAGATCATAATCTGAACTTTATCATCTTAGCAAGACTGTCCCCAGCAAGGAAAGAAACCTCAGGCTAGAAAAATGATACAATATTGAAAAAAACGAACATGATTACTAGTTCAAAATTGCAATAGTACACCAAAGAAATATGCAAGGAAAAACCAAGGCAGGAGGGGCAAGATCTTCAAAGCTAAAAAAGCAGGTACCAAATAAAAATCAATGAACGTTTGTTCATTCCCACTTCCTTTGAAAATGCTCACAGATCACATTTTTACTAACCTGCCCTATAATGTGCCAGGGGATTGACATTAGGCTCATGAGTTATAATTTCCACATTCGGCATTCTAAAAATTTATTCACTCACAGATTTCAGTGAGTGCCTACTATGTGCCAGACTCAATGCTAGAAATCAGGGCTACAACAATGACAAAAGAGATAGAACCCTGTCCACGAGCAGCTTACAATCAAGAAAAGAGATTAAATAGTAAGTAGTGACAACTATGATAAGGGATACAGAAACACAATATCAAATTATGAGCATATATAACAAGGAGACCTTACCTAGTCCATGGCTTTAGGAAAAACTTAATTGACTTTGAGTAGGAGTCAGCAGGCTTTCTCCAGATATCTGACATCATTCCCATCCCATTCTCTAGGGTTCCTCAAATGTCACTGACAGTGGTTCTGTGATCACATTTATATGTAATTTCTATACCTTGGGATGTAAAATATTTGGACTGGAACAAATATAAAGTGCTAGATGCTCACTAGCTCCTTCCAATTCTGTTCTATTCTGTTCAGAATATTTTTTCAGAGATGATACCTGTCCTCTATGAATCTATAATTTGTTTAAATCTTCCTTAACCATTACTATTTTTGGTCTGTACCTCTTGTGCAGCAATGCATTCCTTGATCTCATCACAGTCTGTAGCAGTACTGACAGTTCTTTAATTTTTAAATTTAAGATTCCAAGTTTGATAGTATTATCTGCTTCTGGTATGAAATGCAGGTAGAAAAAAATCCACACTCAGCTTCTATTCACATTTTGCTATTTACACTTTCATATTTCTGCATTTCTCACATGTACTATTCCTACTTACACATCCCTTCATTCAGCAATAAACCCCTTGTTCACTCCTGGTGCTTTTCCTGTGCCATATCCAACCCAATAATGCTGTTAATCAACATCTCTAGTAGTGTTTAAGTCACACCGTATAAAACCATAAAAGGGTACCAGGAGGGTTTTCTGGTTTCCCCCTAATAGCCTTCAAAGCCAATCATGTGAATTTTTTATAATGATTCCCTGATCCTGTTCTTGTATGTCATGGAAAGCCTAGAATCCAATATCATTACTGGACATGTGAGATTATTTCTGCATGATATACTTCTAGGTATTATCATTAGTTTGAATTAATTGCTCCCTTCTTTGTTCCTTCCTAACCATGGTCATACCTCTGTGACAGGTGTATCACATCATAATCATATAGTAGCTGTCATGTGTCACTATCTGATTATGTTAATTGTTTCTACAACTAGACTTTGGGAACTATGAGGTAGGAATCTTATTTTATCTATCTTTATATATTCTCAGCTTACAACCCAGCTGCGGGCATGAGGAAGGTACTCAATAAATGCTTGTTGACTTATTGGATGAAATGCAGATGGGTGCCAGGAGGGCAACTAGCCAAGGAGGAGAGAGGTAAAGAGGCAAAGAGAATACTTTTAGCACCATATCAGCTATGGTGGTCAGTTTGCCTGCTCTGTCCATGGCCTTTCTCGGATAGTCTTTATTTCCACTGAAGGATCAGTGGACCTGCCTTGACTCTGCCCTTTGGGTCAAAGCTGTTCAGATCATGGATACTTAAGGTGAGCCAATCTGATTCTCTCTCTTAGGAGTTTGGAAATGACACATAAGGTCTCTAGTTGGTGTCTTCTGGAAGCCTAAATGGAGAAATGATATAAATTAGAATGTGAGTCAGCAAGGTAATCTACATGAACAAATGGGGCAGGTACCTGTGAGAGAGAAAAGGGAAGTAGAAATGCAGAGAGAAGGGCAGTATAGAAGAAAAAATACAATCTCAGATACAGAGAGGGATAGGTAGACAAAACAGTCTGGATTCCAGCTAGCTGTCCAATTCCAGGTTCTGGTCCCTTGTGAGGCCTGGCTTGCTCCTTTTCCTACTCTTAGGTTCCATTATATATGCCAGTCTGTTTGATCAGAAACCCTTTGCTTTTGCCAGTGTATAAGTGGATTCTGTTTGTGGCAACCAATCATCAACCAGACTGAGACAACTACCAGCAGAGTTGTGTTCATTATGGTGAACGCTTACTCAGTGCTTCAAACAACAGGATGGACCTAGTCATTATACCACAACTCAACACATGGACCATACCACCAGTGGCAGCTTCTTGCCCAAGACTTGAACAAGTAATTAAATTACATACCCTTTGCTGAATTTCTTGAATGGTGGCCTTATGACACTACGACTTTTCACAACACAATGACGTCCAACTCTTACGTTTGCCAGATCCCCTCGGATAATACAGTCATTCATCACAATGGTCTGTAAGACAAAGCAAATTTTAAAAAATTAGCAACATAGTCTAAGACGTAACAAAAAAGAGTACATAACGAGATACTGATTCTGAGTTATGTTACAATCCACTCTGGCAGAATGTTACAAACGTTCTGCCAAAAGGAGTAACTTGTAAGGTAAAAAGAGAACTGCCCTCATGACAGTGACTGCAGTTAGTGATGTTCCTAGTACATCATAAGCTTTGCCCTTAATCCCCCATGAATAGAACTCACTGAATGAGCACTTAGTGAGAACACCTAAAGCAGATCTGGCTTATGTGTCTCTTTAGATTCGCTCAGGTAGGTCCTCGTGCCCCCGAAGCCATGGCTGCTTACTTACCAATAGTTCTGGCTGCTCTACCTTTGTCTTCTTTCTTAACAGTACTACCTCCAGCTCCATGCTCCAAGAGGGGGACCCACTAGAGTTCTGGTTCATCTCCCAACCTCTGAACTCAGATTCTAAGTGCTACACTGCAGCAGAGTGTAAGATGTGGCTTCCCCACAAGTTACTGAGAGGGGCTGAGTAACACAACCTGTAAGTCTGGGAGGATTAATGCCTTATACTTGGTAAAGAGTGGGCACCCTCAAAATGTCTGCTGAATAAATGAATGGGGTTAAAAAGTGAATATGCTGGAGTTGTAACTGGAAAAAGTAAGCAAGGGACATGCAAGTAGATTATGAGGAATTATGTATGCTAAGCACAGAAGCTTAGGCATTTTTCCTAGAGGATATAAAGAGTCAACAAAATATTTTATTTCATTAAAAAATTTTTCTGGCCAGGCGTGGTAGCTTACACCTGTAATCCCAATACTTTGGGAGGCTGAAGCAGGCAGATCGCCTGAGGTCAGGAGTTCGAGACCAGCCTGGCCAACATGGTGAAACCCCATCTCTACTAAAAATACAAAAATTAGCCAGGCATGGTGGCAGGTACTTGCAGTAATCCCAGCTACTCAGGAGGCTGAGGAGGCTGAGGCAGGAGAATCGCTTGAACCTGGGAGGCAGGTGTTGCAGTGAGCCGAGATCACGCCATTGCACTCCAGCCTGGGCAAAAAGAGTGAGATTTTGCCTCAAAAAAAAATTTTTTTTTTTAAGACACAGGGTCTCACTCTGTTGCCCAGGCTGCAGTGCAGTAGCACAATCATAGCTCACTGCAACCTTGAGCTCCTGGGCTCAAGGGATCCTCCCGCCTAAGCCTTCTGAGCAGCTGGGATTACAGGTGTGTGCCACCACATCCCACTAATTTTTAAATGTTTTGTAGAGATGGGAGTCTCGCTATGTTGCCCACACTGGTCTTGAACCCCTAGGCTCATGCAATCAATCCTCCAACTCTGGTCTCCCAAAGTGCTGGGATTGCAGGCATTAGACACTGCACTTGGCCCCAATATTTTAAACAGAGGATTAACAAACATAAATTTCCATATTATTACTACTATTCTGGAAGCACCCTGGCATCTGCATGGGGGATACAGGTGAGAGACTTGAGGAAAACTGACCCTTTAGATGACTACAATGGATCAAGGTAAAAATAGATAGTCTATTTTTTTTTTTTTTTTTGAGATGGAGTCTTGCTCTGTCACTCAGGCTGGAGTGTGGTGGCGTGATCTTAGGTCACTGCAACCCCACCTCCCAGGTTCAAGCAATTCTCCTGCCTCAGGCTCCCCAGTAGCTGGGATTACAGGCACCCGCCACCACGCCTGGCTCATTTTTATATTTTTAGTAGAGACAGGGTTTCACCATGTTGGCTAGGCTGGTCTTGAACTCCTGACCTCAAGTGATCCTCCCAAAGTGCTGGGATTATAGGCATGAGCCACTGCACCCAGCCTATAATGGATCTTATCTAAAACAATAACTGTACATATAGAAAGAAAAAATAAATAGTAAAAATATATAAATTAATAATAAAAGCAAATTAATCTGATTAAGCCTCTAGATTTAATGACCAATTTCAAGGAAGGAGGGAGATAAGGACCTTATTAAGCAACTCCATATAGACATAATCAGCCAAATTCAGCAGCTGGAGAATTCAACTGGACAGTGATCCAGTTTCTGCAACATATAAATGGCACGGAAAGGAAAAAGGGTTGGGGAAAGAGAACTGTTACAGATTAAAAGAGACTTAAGAGACATATCAACCAAATACAATGTGTGCAGCATCATGTTTGGATTCTGCTTTGAACAAACCAACTGGAAAAAGATATCCTGAGATACTGGGAAGACTGAATATGGACTGAGGATTACATGATATTAAGGAAGTACTGGAGTTTTTACAATATTAGCATGATAACAGTGATACTCTACTCATTTTTGTTTGTTTATGGAGACAGGGTCTTGCTCTGTCACCCAGGCTGGAGTACAGTGACCTGATTATAGCTCACTGTAACCTTGAACTCCTGGGCTCAAGACATCCTTCTGTCTCAGCCTCCAAGTAGCTGGGACTACAAGTGCATGCCACCAGATCTGGCTAATTTTTCTTTTCATTTTTTGTAGAGACATAGTCTTGCTATGTTGCCCAGGCTGGTCGCAAATGCCTGGCCTCAAGTAATTCTCTCACTTCAGCCTCCCAAGTACTAGGATTGCAACTGTGAGCCACCATGCCCCACCTCTACCGAATTTTTAAATCCTTAAGAATTAGTAAGACACATTGAAGTATTTGTGGGTGAAATAATATGACATTTGCAATTTGTTTTAAAATTCTCCAGCCAGGAACAGTGGCTCATGCCTGTAATTCTAGTACCTTGTGAGGCTGATGCAGGAGGACTGCTTGAGCACAAGAGGTCGAGACCAGCCGGTGCAACATGGCAAAACTCTATGTTTACAAAAAATATAAAAATTAGCCAGATGTGGTGGTGCATACCTGTAGTCCCAGCTACTCAGGAGTCTGAGGTGGGGGGGATTGTCTGAGCATGAGGAGGTTGAGGCTGCAGTGAGCTGGGATCACGCCACTGTACTCCCACCTGGGTGACAGAGTGAGACCCTATCTCAAAAAAAAAAAAAAAAAATTAAGCAGGGCATGGTGGCACGTGCCTATGGTCCCAGGCACACTGGAGGCTGAAGCGGGAGGATCACCAGGAATTCAAGGCTACAGTGAGCTATGATAGTGCCACTTGCTGCACTCCAGCCTGGGCAACAGAGTACAACTCTGTCTCAGAAAAAGAAAAAATAAATAAATAAGAATAAATAAAAAACTCTAGCCTTCCCTACCCCATCCTAGTCAAACTAGGACTGAGCTTAGGGTGAGTTTAGAGATGAAGCAAAAATGTCAGAATATTGCTAATTATGGAAGCTGGTAAATGACTTTATGGGAATTCATTATATGCACTCTACTTTGTTACATGTCTTAAAAGTTCCATAATGATAAGGTTTAGCTATAAAAAGGAAAAAAATAATAATCTGCTACTATACGCAACAAGATGGATACATCTCAAAAACATTACACTGCGTGAAAAAAGCTTGACATAAAAGAGTATATGATTCTAACCCAGATATTCATTAATGGGTGAATGGATAAAGAAAATGTGGTATACATTGCTTCTTGGCCTTTTGGCTAAGATCAAGTGAAGAAAATGTAGTATATATACATAATGGAATATTATTCAGTCATAAAAAAGAATGAAATCCTGTCACTTGCAGCAACATGGATGAAACTGGAGGTTATTATATTAAATGAAATAAGCCAAGCACAGAAAAACAAATATCACATGTTCTCACTCATATGTGGGCACTAAAAAAGTAGATTTCAAGACAGAGAGTAGAATGGTGGTTACCAGAGGCCAAGAAGGGTAGCGGGAAGGAGGAGAGGTTGACTGATGGGTACAAATATACAGCTTGATAGACGAAATAAGAAATAAGACCTAGAATTTGATAGGTCAGTAGGGTAACAATAGCTTACAGTAATCTATTATGTATTTCAAAATAGCTAGAAGAAAACAATTTTTTTTTAACTTTTAAGTTCAGGGGTACATATGCAGGTTTGTTAAATAGGTAAACTTGTGTCATGGAGGTTTGTTGTACATATTATTTCATCACCCAGGTATTAAGCCTAGTACCCATCAGTAATTTTTCCTGATCCTTTCCCTCCTGCACCCTCCCCACTCCCCGTTCCCATAGGCCCCAGTGTGTGTTGTTCCCCTCTGTATGTCCATGTGTTCTCATCATTTAGCCTCCAGTTCCACCCATATCCCTGCAAAAAACATGATCTCATTTTTTATGGCTGCATTGTATTCCATGGTGTACGTACCACATTTTCTTTATCCAGTCTATCATTGATGAGCATTCAGGCTGATCCCATGTCTTTGCTATTGTGAACAGTGTTGCAATGAATATATATGTGTACATGTCTTTATAACAGAATGATTTATATTCCTTTGGGTATATAACCAGTAATGGGATTGCTGGGTCGAATGGTATTTCTGTCTTTAGGTCTCTGAGGAATCACCACACTGTCTTCCACAACGGTTACACTCCCACTAACAGTATGTAAACGTTCCTTTTTCTCCACAACCTTAGCAGCATCTGTTATTTTTTGACTTTTTAATAACAGCTATTCTGACTGGTGTGAGATAGTAACTTGTGGTTTTGATTTGCACTTCTCTAATGATCAGTGATATTGAGCTTTCTGTCATGATTGTTGTATGTCTGCTTTTGAAAAGTGTCTGTTCATGTCTGTTGCCCACTTTTTAAATAGGGCTGTTTTCTACTTGTAAATTTGTTTAATTTCTTTAGATGCTGGATATTAGACCTTTGTCAGATGCAGTTTGCAAAAATTTTCTCCCATTCTGTAGGATGTCTGTCTACTCTGTTAATAATTTCTTTTGCTGTGCAGAATCTCTTTAGTTTAATCAGATCTCATTTGTCAACTTTCGCTTTGTTGCAATTGCTTTTGGCATCTTCATCATGAAATCTCTGCCTGTGCCTATGTCCTGAATGGTACTGGTTAGGTTGTCTTCCAGGATTTTTACAGTTTTGGGTTTTACATTTAAGTCTTTAATCCATCTTGAGTTGATTTTTGTATATGGTGTAAGGAAGGGGTCCAGTTTCAGTTTTCTCCGTATGGCTAGCCAGTTATCCAAGCACCATTTATTGAATAGGGAATCCTTTCCTCATTGCTTGTTTTTGGCAGGTTTGATGAAGACCAGATAGTTGTAGGTGTGTGGCCTTATTTCTGGGTTCTCTATTCTGTTCCATTGTTCTATGTGTCTGTTCTTGTACCAGCAACACGCTGTTTTGGTTACCATAGCCCTGTAGTACAGTTTGAAGTCAGGTAGCGTGATGCTTGTTCTTTTTGATCAAGATTGCCTTGGCGACTCTAGAGGGAAATAATTTTATTGTTTCTAGCATAAAGACAAATACTTAAGGTGATGAATATCCCAATTACACTGAGTTTTTATTTTTTTCATTTTTGGGGGACAGGGTCTCACTCTGCTGCCCAAGCTGGAGTACAGTGGTGCCATCATGGCTCACTGCAGCCTCGACCTCCCAGGCTCAAGTGATCCTCCCAGCTCAGCTTCCCAAGCAGCTGGGACCACAGGTGTACACCACCAAGCCCAGCTAATTTTTTTTATTTGTAGAGATGGGGGTCTCCCTATGTTGCCCAGGTTGGTTTTGAAATCCTGGGCTCAAGAGATCTTCCCACTATGGCCTCTGAAAGTGCTAGGATTACAGGTGTGGACCACCACGTCTCGCCAAAACTGATTGTATCTTTATAAATTTTATAAATGTATTATTATGTGCCCCCAAAATACGTACATCTATTATATATCCATAAAAAATTATTTTAAAAAAAGGCTTGTGATTCTAATTATATGAAACTTCAGAAAATGCAAAACTAATCTATATTGTTTTATATTGGTGGTTGCCTGGGGCAAGGGTACAAGGGTAGAGGATTGACTGCAAAGGGGCACAAGGAAACTAGAGTAATAGAAATGTATTCTATATCTTGATTGTAGTAATGGTTGCACAGATGTACCCATCAGTCAAAACCTGTCAAATTGCACACTCAAAATGGATACATTTATTGTATGCAAATTATACCTCAATAAATATGATCGGTTTTAGTTCCATAATAAAATGTTTAAAAAGAAAAGAAGGGCTGGGCGCAGTGGCTCAAGCCTGTAATCCCAGCACTTTGGGAGGCCGAGACGGGCGGATCACTAGATCAGGAGATCGAGACCATCCTGGCTAACACGGTGAAACACCGTCTCCACTAAAAAATACAAAAAACTAGCCGGGCAAGGTGGTGGGCGCCTGTAGTCCCAGCTACTTGGGAGGCTGAGGCAGGAGAATGGCGTAAACCCAGGAGGCAGAGCTTGCAGTGAGCCGAGATCCGGCCACCGCACTCCAGCCTGGGCGACAGAGCCAGACTCTTTCTCAAAAAAAAAAAAGAAAAGAAGGAAGAGAATCTATATGAGTTGGTGACTGTTTGGCTGTTGGGAGGTAAGACAAAGAGAATTTACAATAGGGTAAGCAATTATGAGGATTACCAATTAAATTTTGAAATGCTGAATTTGAGATAGCTACAGGATGATCAATAGGCAGTTGTAAACATCTGAGGTCAAGGACAGAAGGTCAGGCTAGGGAGGTAGGTGGGGGAACTCCTGACATATAGGTGAATTTAGATTTATCACTAGCCTGAACACCTGACTCTGAAGGACACCAAAAAAGAAACAGACTCACACCTGGAAAAGCTTACCAATCTCAACTGCATATGTATAGTCTACAAAACTTGTACTCATAAAAAAGAACTTCCACATCTGCTGCTGATTATGAACATTACAGTTCTTTTGGTTTTCTTTTTTAGTTTTATTTTTTGAGATGGAGTCTTACTCTGTTGCTCAGGCTGGGGCACAGTGGTGTGATCTCACCTCAGTACAACCTCTGCCTCCCAGGTTCAAGTGATTCTCCTGCCTCAGCCTCCTGAGTAGCTGGGATTATAGGTACATGCCACCACACTCGGCTAATTTTTGTATTTTTAGTAGAGATGGGGTTTCACCATGTTGGCCAGGCTGCTCTCAAACTCCTGACCTCAGGTAATCCACCTGCCTTGGTCTTGCAAATTGCTGGGATTACAGGCATGAGCCACCATGCCCAGCCACTTTGGTTTTCAAAAGATGTACTCTTCAAGCTTAAAGAGATTATCTATTTCTAGTATGAACTCCCTTCATCTAAGAGTCTTAATTTACTTCAATTATTGTTTTCAGTTTCATGTTTCCACTTACGATCAGAGAAAATGGTTTCCTTTTCTTTTGGAGGAAAACAGAATTCCAAGAGTTCTGGGTATTTGGTGGTGGTGGTGGTTTTATTGTGTTTTAAATAAGTACAACAAGCTTAACGTGGAAATAAAGAACATCCACATAAGTCTGTTTGTCAGCCTAAACTATACACCAACTAAAGAAGCAAACACACGCAAAGGAAGTAAATGGTATCACAGGTGGTCAGAGAAATTTAGGAAGATGGACTCAAATCCTTTTCCTGTTTCCTATTTCACAAGGAGTAGCGCTGAGGAAGAGAAGTCAGATTCAAAACAGAGGCAGTGGGGTGTTAAAATGAAAGAAGGTGGCTGCCCTTCAGAGAAGCAAATGAAAGGAGGTAGCTGCCCTTCACAGAAGCTAAGCAAAGAGTTAACTGAACTCAACAATGGGCAAGGCACAGGTAGCAAAGTGGAGATTGAAGGACTATACTTGCAAACCTGTATTGTTTGGCTCATGCGGCATTTTTATTATTTATTTATTTTAACTTTTTTTAGCTATCTCCTACAGGAAGGACATGTGGCATTTTAACAAATTATTTAAAATTAAACATTACTATTTGAATAGTAGAACATCTTGCATTTTAAAAACTGAGATTTCCAGTTGCTTTTGAAAAAGAATCAGAAGCTCTGGAAAGCTGATTGTTGCCACGTGGGCCTGTATTCCCACACAGCAACAACCAGCTTGGGCTTAGATTGGTCACATTCTCCAGTTCACCAGGCCCCACCACTCCGTATTGTTCACACTCTTTCTATCCCTGCAGGCACTGTGACATCTGATTTATGGGCTCAGGAAAACAGAAATGACAAAGTTCTGAAAGAGAAGGGTTAGAAATATAAATGGACTGTTCATAATAGCAAAAAACTAGAAACAAAATAACTTTCTACAAACAGGAGGGTGGATAAGTGGAATTGTACACAGCAGTGAAAATGCACAGACTGGCCAGGCACAGTGGCTCACGCCTATAATCCCAGCACTTTGGGAGGCCGAAATGGGCAATCACCTGAGGTCAGGAGTTTGAGACCATCCTGGCCAACATGGTGAAACCCTGTCTCTACTGAAAATACAAAAAGAAAAAAGAAAAAAAAATTAGCTGGATGTGGTGGCAGCCACCTGTAATCCCAGCTACCCAGGAGGCTGAGGCAGGAGAATCACTTGAACTTGGGAGGTGGAGGTTGCAATGAGTCAAGATCGCGCCATTGCACTCCAGCCTGGGCAATAAGAGCAAAACTACATCTAAAAAAAAAAAAAAGAAAAAAGAAAAAGAATGAAAATGCACAGACCACAACCAATCTTAGAAATAAAAGCTGAGTACTGCCCAAAGCAGTCTGCAGACTCAATGTGTTCTTAACAAATAGAAAAACAATCCTCAAATTCACAGACTCTGAATAGCCAAAGCAATCCTGAACACAGCTGAAGGGGGTATCACACTGCCAGACTTAAAAATATACTGCGATGCTACAATAACCAAAATAGCATAATACTGGCATTAAAAAAAAGACACATAGGACAATGGAACAGAACAGAACCTAGAAATTAATCCACATATCTATAGCCAGCTGATTTTTGACAAAGGTGACGAGAACATTCATTTGGAAAAGGATAGTCTCTTTAATAAATGGTGCTGGGGAAACAGCATATCCATAAGCAGAAGTAGACCCCACACCTGTCACCCTA
>NC_045450.1:21961746-21994411 GCF_002776525.5 Piliocolobus tephrosceles | reverse complement strand
CCCTATACAAAAATCAACTCAAAATGAATTTTTTTTTTTTTTTTTTTTTTGACACAGAGTCTCACTCTGTTGCCCAGGCTAGAGCGCAGTGACACCATCTAGACTCACTACAACCTCTGCCTCCTGGGTTCAAGTGATTCTCATGGCTCAGCCTCCTGAGTAGCTAGGATTACAAGCATGCGCCACCACACACAACTAATTTTTTTCTATTTTTAGTAAAGATGGGTTTCACCATGTTGGCCAGGCTGGTATTGAACTCCTGCCCTCAAGTGATCCGCCTGCCTCAGCCTCCCAAAGAGTTGGGATTATAGGCGTGAGCCACTGTGCCCGGTCTATAACTCAAAATGAATTGAAGACCTAAATGGAAGGCCTGGGACTATAAACTACTAGAAGAAAACATAGGGGAAATGCTTAAAGACACTGGTCTTGGAAAAGATAAATAAGACTTCAAAAGCAGAGACAACAAAAGCAAACAAATAAATGGGATTATATTAAACTAAAATGATCCTGCACAGCATAGGAAACAATCAACAGAATGAAAATATGGCAGAACATATCTTCAAACTATTCTTTAAAGACAGAATTAATATCCAAAATATATTAATACAAGGAACTCAAACATCTCAACTGCAAAAAAACCCAAACAATCTCATTTTAAAATGGGCAAATGACTTGAATAGACATTTCTCAAAAGACAAACTAATGGCCAACAAATATATATTTTAAAATGTTCACTAAACATCACTAATCAGCCAGGCACAGTGGCTCACACCTTTAATCCCAGCAGTTTGGGAGGCCAAGGCAGGTGGATCACCTGAGGTCAGGAGTTCGAGGCCAGCCTAATGTGGTAAAACCTTGTGTCTACTAAAAATACAAAAAAATTAGCCAGGCGTGGTGGTGTGTGCCTGTAGTCCCAGCAACTCAGGAGGCTGAGATAGAAGAATTGCTTGAACCCGGCAGGCAGAGGTTGCAGTGAGCTGACATCAGGCCACTGCACTCTAGCATGGGCAACGGAGTGGGACTGTCTGAAAAAACAAACAAACAATCACTAATCATCAGGGAAAGGCAAATTAAGACCACAATGAAGTATCGTCTCACTGCAGTTAGGATGCTTATCATAAAGACAAAAAATATCAAACACTAGTTAGGATTTGGAGAAAAGGAAACTCTTATACACTGTTGGTGGGATGTAAACTAGTACAGCCACTATGGAGAACAATATGAAGGTTCTTAAAAAACTACAAATAGGGCCAGGTGTGGTGGCCCACACCTGTAATCCCAGCACTTTGGGAGGCTGAGGCAGGCAGAACACTTGAGGTCAGGAGTTCGAGACCAGCCTGATCGACATGGATAAACACCATCTCTATTAAACATACAAAAACTAGCCAGACATGGTGGTGTGCACCTGTAATCCCAGCTACTCAGGAGATTGAGGCATGAGAATCACTTCAACCAAGGACGTGGAGATTGCAGTGAGCTGAGATCACACCCTGTACTCTAGCCTGGGTGACAGCGAGATTGTCTCAAAAAAAAAAAAAAAGAAAAGAAAAACAAAATCAGCTGGCAATGGTGGTGTATGCCCGTAGTACAAGCTACTTGGAAAGCTGAGGTGGGAGGTTCGCCTGAGCCTGGCCTGGAAGGTCAAGGCTGCAGTGAGCTATGACTGTGCCACTGCACTCTAGCCTGGGCAACAAAGTGAGACCCTGTCTCAAAAAAATTAACAAATAAACAAATAAAATAAAGATTTTTAAAATAAAAATAAATCACAGGAAACCAACTTAAACAATATATATTATTTAGGGATATGTGGAAAATTTGTTTAAATAATAAAGAATTTATAAGACGCAAAATCAGGACAGCAGTTTTCTCTTGGAGGGTGGCAAAAACAGGAATGGGGAGGAACATAAAAATAGTACTTATTGTATACCGATTATGTTCCAATTCTTCAGTTGGGTATACGGTTCACTGGTGTTGATTTAATTTTATGCTTTATCACATATATGTCACATATATTCTTTTGTATACCCAAAATATTGCCAAAGTAAACATCTTTAAAAAGCAAAAGGCAGCCAGGCATGGTGGCTCACGCCTGTAATCCCAGCACTTTGGGAGGCCAAGGTGGGCAGATCACGAGGTCAGGAGATTGAGACCATCCTGGCTAACACGGTGAAACCCCGTCTCTACTAAAAATACAAAAAATTAGCTGGGCATGGTGGCAGGTGCCTGTAGTCCTAGCTACTCGGGAGGCTGAGGCAGGAGAATGGCGTGAAGCTGGCAGGCGGAGCTTGTAGTGAGCCGAGATCGCACCACTGCACTCCAGCCTGGGCGACAGAGCGAGACTCTGTCTCAAAAAAAAAAAACAAAACAAAACAAAAATTAAGTGGGTGTGATGGCAGGAGCCTGTAATCCCAGCTACTCGGGAGGCTGAGGCAGGAGAATCACTTGACGCCAGGAGGTGGAGGTTGCAGTGAGCCAAGATCCTGCCACTGTACTCTGACCTGGGTGACAGAGCAAGATTCTATCTCAAAAAAAAGAACCAACCAAACAAAAAGAAACAGTATGTCTGAGCAGCAATAACCAAATTATATTTCTTTTCCACTTAATTCCTTGGTATGACAGGCTTAATGGAGACTAATTGTCTTCTGAAAATATTTGTGATCTCTTGGTTATAACGAGACTATTTTCCTTCTGGAAGTTAGAGATGTAATATTTATAGAAAAAGTCATTTCAAAATTGAGTGTTCCAGTTGGCAGGAAAACAACTATGAACTTCACTGTTTGTCAAGCTCAAATATACCTTGTGATATTTTCTCTTCCAAGTTTATACTTGTCCCTTTGCTATTGTAATTTATTTGGATTACAAGATTCTCAGTCTTTCAGATTCCACTTTGCATATTTGTCTCATACTTCAATATTTTTTCCAATTGTCACATTCGTTTTAAGAGTTTCAGTTAATAGTGAATTATTAATTTTTACTAAAGAGATAATTTTATAAGTATTACTTTAGTTTCTATCTTCAAATATTTCATTACCTATTACACTTTGTGCCCAGTAGTTTAATGCACATTATAATATCATAAAATAATGTTGGTTCTAGGTACCACTGTATTTTGTTCCTGGCATAAAAGAAAAAAGGTTTTCTGTTGCCTCTTACTGAGCCTTTTTGCATTCAAGAGATCCAACTTAGGCCGGGCACAGTGGCTCACGCCTATAATCCCAGCACTTTGAGAGGCCGAGATGGGTGGATCACTTGAGGGCAGGAGTTCGAGACCAGCCTGGCCAACATGGTGAAACCCTGTCTCTACTAAAAATACAAAATATTAGCCAGGCTTGGTGGCAGGTGCCTGTAATCCCAGCTACTCAGGAGGCTGAGGCAGGAGAACTGGTTGAACCTGGGAGGCGGAGGTTGCAGGGACCTGAGATGGGGCCACTGCACTCCAGCTTGGGCGACAGAGTAAGACTCTGTCTCAAAAAAAAAAAAAAAAAAAAAAAAAAAAGGAGATCCAAGAGAATAAAAAATTTACAAACAAGAGAATTAAAAATGTACAACAATAAATGGGAGATATGGCAACATTTTATCTGCCCTGCTATGGTGATAATTAGCAGAAAGCAAGCTAAGGTTTGCAGCCTGGAGCTGGCTTTGTCCCTTACCTTGCCATTGAGAACGATGTTCTGGCTTCCACACAACACTGACTGGCGACTGACTTTGTTTCCAGATGCCTAAAAGAAAACAACAGAAAACCGGGGAGAGCAAACTTAATAGGTTTCTGGACTACAGGTTTCCATCAAGAAAGCTCACATTTGAGAGAAAAAAACATAAAGTGGGGTGCTGTCCACAATGGAGTGAGTCCAGGATGTCAAAAAAGCAATGATGGATTAGGAAACTATGGCTGAGCGTGGTGGCTCACGCCTGTAATCTCAGCACTTTGAGAGGCTGAGGCAGAGGGATCCCTCGAGGCCAGGAGTTCAAGACCAGCCTGGGCAACATAGTGAGACCCCTCCCCTTCTCTAAAAAAAAATTTTTTTTTAATTAGCCGGGCATGGTGGCGGGTGTCTGTAATCCCAGCTCCTCAGAAGGCTGAGGATGGAGGATCGCTTGAGCCCGGAAGGCTGAGGCTGCAATGAGCTATGATTGTACCACTGCACTCCAGCCTGGGCAATAGAGTGAGACCCTGTCTCAAAAAATAAAAAAAAAAAAGGAAATTAGGGACTCAAGGAATAAACTCAGAATTTGAATGTCTATAGCTTAGTGGCATCAGACAGAGGTGGATTCAAATCCATTCACTTCCGCACTTGGGCTTTACGGCCTTAAAACGAGGATAATGACTTTATGAATATCAGAGTTGTCAGAATGCAAAGAAAACCAAAATAACAATAGTAACGTTAACTGACCACTTGCCCTGTTTCCAAGATTTTATAAACATATCGTATACTGATAATAAAGAACCAAATCGGCAGGCTGCGGTGGCTCACGCCTGTAATCCCAGCATTTTGGGAGGCCGAGGCGGGTCGATTACCTGAGGTCGAGTTAGGGACCAGCCTGGCCAACATGGTGAAACCCCGTCTCTACCAAAAAATACAAAAATTAGCCGGGCGTGGTGGCGGGCGCCTGTAATCCCAGCTATTTGGGAGGCTGAGGCAGGAAAATCGCTTGAACCGGGGAGGCGGAGGTTGCAGTGAGCCGAGATCGCGCCACTGCACTCCGGTCTGGGCGACAGAGAGTCTCCGCCTCCCTCCACCCCTAAAAAAGAACCGAATCGTTTTCGGCGCAAGTTACCACATTACAAAAGGCAATGTAAAAGGGCCCGAAGTCCGAGCTGTAATTCATATGAACAGGATGGGACTTGTCCTATCCTCCTGAAGGCACTTTACCTCTATGAGAAAATCAGGAATAAATACAAAAGGCCTAAACTGGCCATGCGCGGAGTAAACAGCAAAGCCAGACTATACACGGGGCGTCGCTAGATAATCCGGGACTAACGGCCAAAGGGACGGGGTGGGTGGGGTAGGAGCAGATTGGGAACTCCGACCAGGCCTCAAAGGGACGCAGGCTTGAAAAGAGGAGGACAGATATCTGGACCCGCGCACCGTCTCGATGTACTCGGACTTGTTGTAGAGCAGCTCGCCCAACTCCATGGCCGCCGCCTCTTTCCCTCAGTCCCGGATCCTGTCAGAGTCTGTCGGTCAGTCTTTCTGAGATTCCGGCTACTTCCGGCCGCTCCTCCACTTCCGCTCTAGGTGGTCCACAGGGACTCATCGACAGCTCGGTTCTCCTTTAGGCGGCCTCGCTCCACTGCTCGGCCGACTCTGGCTGCGCGTGCGCAGGCCGAACTTTGGATTTAATTGGCCGGAGATTAGGGCGCGCCTGGCCCGCGTGGGTCAGCTGATCGCGCGCTGAGGGTGCGATCCCGGGCTCCCCATTCTTTCTTGGGGCGCCTCCCCGGCCCAGGGCCAACTGGGTCCCGGTGTCGGCGGGCCTGGGGTCGGCGACGGCTGCTCTTTTCGTTCTGTCGCCTGCCCGATGGAAGAGCCTCCCGGGAAGCCCCTCAGCTGTGAGGAGAAGGAAAAGGTACCACGGGTTGCGGGAAGGGCGGATGCAGGACTCTGACCTCGCTTTCCCAGGGTTTTAGGTCTAACACTGTGTCCTCGGCAGTCCGGGAGCAGCAGTATCGTCGGACGCCCCCCCCCCCCCGCTTGGGGCTGAGGGGGCACAAAAAATGAAAATGTGGAAATAGCGTGGTGCTCACGTGGTGGCGTTTCAAGAACAAATCTCATTACAGTAACAGTGCATTGATACAATGTGTAACACTTTATAGATAAGGGTGTATCGACACCGTTGCTCCTCCGCCGTCCCACACCCTCAATCTTCACTTCTCCCGCCGGACCTCCTCAAGTAAATCTTTTAAGTCTGGTACTTCCAGGTCCTTTCGTGTGTTAGTGTGTGTGGTGGAGGAGGGGCGTATCCCTAACCACCAAAAAGGAGTCCTATGTGTATTTTTTATTGAGAAGGGAATGTTCGTAAATGGTAGGATCTGAATGGTTCTGTAGGTTCCGTTTTTCATACCCTTGTTTAGCATTCCTGTCAGGACATGTTTATCTACCTTACTTTCTTTTTTAAGTTCTAGACAGCATGTTGTAGTTTGGAAGTTCCTTTTTTCTTCTTTTTCTTTTCTACTTTTCTTTTTTGAGACGGAGTCTCACTCTGCCACCCATGCTGGGGTGCAGTGGCGCGATCTCGGCTCACTGCAACCTCCGCCTCCCGGGATCAAGCGACTCTCTTGCCTCAGTCTCCCGAGTAGCTGGGATTGCAGGAACCTGCCACTGCGCCTGGCCTTGGACGTGCCCTTGCTTCTTTAGACTCTACTTTACTGATAGACTTTTAGTGTGTTTCCAGCTTGTGCTGATGTTATTCTTATCCTGGCTTATCTTCTGGTGGAGGTGAGAAAGATCATTTATAAGTAAACAAGATAATCTCTAGACATTGATAAGATTGGTGGGAGGCCAGTCTCGGTGGCTCACGCCTGTAATCCCATCCTAGCACTTTGGGAGGCTGGGATGGGCAGATCGTTTGAGCTCAAAGTTTGAGACCAGCCTAGGCAACGTAGTGAAACCCCGTCTCTACTAAAAATATAAAAATTAGCCTGGTGTGGTGACGCCAGCCTGTAGTCCCAGAGGCTCAGGCCTCAGAGGCTGATGTACGAGAATTGCTTGAACCAGGGGACGCTTAGGTTGCAGAGAGCCACCGAGATCGCGCCACTCTACTCCAGGCTGGACGACCGAGTGAGACTCTGTCTCAAAAAAAAAAAAAAAAAGAAAGAAAGAAAGAAAGAAAATTCCAAGTAGCATGTTTTGCACATAGATTGTTTTTTTGTTTTTGTTTTTTGAGACCGAATCTTGCTCTGTCGCCCAGGCTGGAGTGCAGTGAGGCAATCTTAGCTCACTGCAACTTCCGCCTCTCAGGTTCAAGCGATTCTCCTGCCTCAGCCTCCTGAGTAGCTGGGATTACAGACGCCCAACACCGCGCCCAGCTGATTTTTGTATTTTTAGTAGAGATGGGGTTTCTCCATGTTGGCCAGGCTGGTTTCGAACTCCTGACCTCAGGTGATCTGCCTGCCTTGGCCTCCCAAAGTGCTGGCATGACAGGCGTGATCTACTCCACCTGGCCTTTTTTTTTTTTTTTTTTTTTTTTAGACAGAGTCTTGCTCTGTTGCCCAGGCTGGAGTGCAGTGGCACAATCTAGGCCCACCGCAACTTCCACCTCCAGGTTCAAGCAATTCTCCTGCTTCAGCCTCCTACAGGTACCCACCACCACACCCAGCTCATTTTTGTATTTTTAGTAGAGGCAGGGTTTCACCATGTTGGCCATGCTGGTCTCGAACTCCTGACCTCAAATGATCCACCCACCTCGACCTCCCAAAGTGTTGGGATTACAGGTGTGAGCCACCGCTCCCAGCTGAGTAGGTCTTTTTTTTTTTTTAAAGGTATGTATGGAGGATGGAAATCTTGATGTTTTATTGGTTGAAAGATGAGTATAACTAAAAAGTTCCGGACGGGCGCGGTGGCTCAAGCCTGTAATCCCAGCACTTTGGGAGGCCGAGACGGGCGGATCAGGAGGTCAGGAGATCGAGACCACCCTGGCTAACACTGTGAAACCCCGTCTCTACTAAAAAATACAAAAAAACTAGCCGGGCGAGGTGGCGGGCGCCTGTAGTCCCAGCTACTCGGGAGGCTGAGGCAGGAGAATGGTGTAAACCCGGGAGGCGGAGCTTGCAGTGAGCTGAGATCTGGACACTGCACTCCAGCCCGGGCCACAGAGCAAGACTCCGTCTCAAAAAAAAAAAAAAAGTTCCTAAAAAGCAGAAAAACCAGGGCTTTTTCTGCTTTGCTACTGAGATAATCCTTTGAACCAAAGAAGCCAGAGAGACAAGGGAATCTAGATTTTCAGAGAACAGTAATTTGATTCAGCCCAATTCACTTGTTCATTTAATAAATATTTGTTAAATGCCTACTGTGTGCCTGGCTGGAGATTCAGCAGTGATAGCTCCAACCTCACTGGCCTGCATGTTCCTCAAACATACGTAGCCTATTCCACCGCAGAGCTTTTGTATTTGTGGTTCCCTCTGCCTGGGGTACCCTTCTCTCTGATCTTCCCAAAACTAGCTCCTTCCTCATTTGGTCTTAGGCTCAAATGATAGTCCTCAAAAATGCCTCCCTGACCACTGTAACTAAAGTAGTCCCTATCAGTAGGCCAATAACTCTCTTATATCACTCTGTTTATCTGTCTAGTTATTTATTACCTTGTAAAATCATCTTCCCTGTTTTCTTATTTATTATGTGTATCCCTCACTGTATGTAAATTGCATCTAGAATAGCATCTGGAGCACTAATTGACACACAGTGGGTATCACTTATTATTCCAGGTACTAGAGATACCTGGACCATTAACTGATAAATAGAAGATTCATTTGTTGAGTGACTGAGGATGACAGTCCCTGCTACCTTCAAGGATCTGGATGATGGGGAGAAACAGAGAACACAGTGTGAGAATACTGTGGTAAGGAAAGTACAGAGGACTGATAGAGTGTCTAACCTAGATTTGGAGAAGGACCTAGAAGTCTATCCCAGGGAAATGAAAATCTAAGCTAAGGCTTGAGGAGTCAGTAGGAATTGGCAAAGGAAGGAAATGTTCCAGATGATAGGAACAGGTTATACAAAGATCCTGAAATGGTCAAGAGCTTGGTGCTTTTTGAGAACCAAAAGTAGATTGTCATGGACCAGTGCTACTCCCTGCCTCTTGCCAGGGGACCCCACCAAGCACTGTATCCCTTCCCTGTGACTTCACCTTTCTGCTTGCCCAGTATTGTTGGTGTTTTTCTTCTTCCAGTTAAAGGAGAAATTAGCATTCTTGAAAAGGGAATACAGCAAGACACTAGCCCGTCTTCAGGTAAGTGAATCGTGTTCTCAAATTAAGGCGTTACAGTACAAACAATTTAAAAACAGTTTTTGACTCTTTATATAAAGCTTTAAAGAAAACGTATTTCTGGAGCTATTTTTGTTTCCTCTAGCGTGCCCAAAGAGCTGAAAAGGTTAAGCATTCTATTAAGAAAACAGTAGAAGAACAAGATTGTTTGTCCCAGCAGGAGCTCTCACCGCAGCTAAACCACTCAGGTAAACCTAGACCATTCACTTATGCCTGCTTTATTATTCATTTCCTAGGTATATTTTGGCTATTGTTCTTTTTCCCACAGAGTGAAGATAGTGACTAGCAATAGACACTTTAATTTTTATTTAATTTTATTTTTTTGAGACAGAGTCTCACTCTGTCACCCAGGCTGGAATGTAGTGGCATAATCGTGGCTCACTACAACCTCTACCTCCCAGGCTCAAGCAATTCTCATTCCTCAGCCTCCTGAGTAGCTGGGACTACAGGCACGTGCACTACCACGCCTGGCCAATTTTTATATTTTCAGTAGAGACAGGGTTTTGCCATGTTGGCCAGGCTGGTCTCGAACTCCCGGCCTCAGGTGATCTGTCTGCCTAGGCCTCCCAAAGTGCTGGGATACAGGTGTGAGCCACTGTGCCTGGCTGCAATATTATTCTAATTAACATAAAATTCATATGCCACAAAATCTACTCTATAGACTACTTTCAGTTAGACTGTTTATTGTTCTTTTTCCCTCTCAATTTTCAGAAATTATATTTATTGTTTAAATATTAGAAAGGGTTTTTTTTTGTTTTTTTGTTTTTTGTTTTTATTTTGAAACAGAGTCTCACTCTGTCACCCAGGCTGGAGTGCAGTGGCTCAATTGCGGCTCACTGCAGCCTCTGCCTCCCGGGTTCAAGCAAGTCTCCTGCCTCAGCCTTCCGAGTACCTGGGATTACAGGCACACACCGCCACGCCTGGCTAATTTTTGTATTTTTAGTAGAGACAGGGTTTCACCATGTTGGCCAGGATTGTTGTGATCTCCTGACCTCGTGATCTGCCTGCCTCAGCCTTCCAAAGTGCTGTGATTTACGTGAGCTACCATGCCCAGCAAAAGATTTTTTTTTTTTACTTTCAGTATATATGAACAGAGAAAAATTCTAGGTGAAAATATTCTAAAAACAATGGTCAATAAATTCAAGTAATTTATAATAATAAACTTAAGGGTTATTGAAATGGGAGTGTTATTAAAATTACTTGAGCCAAGGGGAAAAATAAAGAAAGAAATACAGGAGATAAAAAATTAGTTGAGATTTAAAAGTTAAGAGAAGAGATTGTGTGATAAAGAATACTCTGTTTGAAAAACATTTTTAGCGCAATGCTATTTGTTTACATGTACTTAAAATGTCATAGATTGTTAGAATTTTAAAAATTAGAACTTTAAAAAATATGTACGGTATGGAGTATGTAGAGTTCCTTTACATACTCCATCAGATAGTAGAAGTAGTCAGCACCTTGAACACCTTGAACCTAAAGGTAACAGTGACCTTACTACTCACAGCCTAACAAACAGATTTATTTCACCTGTAAATTCATCTGCCTGAATGAAGTGTCACTGATTCTTTCTTAAATAAATGTTTAGTAGTATTTATATATAATAGGATAAAAATGAGTATTTTTTGTTTTATTTATAAGAAAAATATGTTATATATATTTTTTTCTCCTCAGAACCTAAAAATAAAATATGTGTTTATGACAATTTACACATCAAAACCCATCTTGATGAAGAAACTGGAGAAAAGACATCTGTCACACTTGATGTTGGGCCTGAGTCCTTTAACCCTGGAGATGGCCCAGGAGGATTACCTATACACAGAACAGATGACACCCAAGAACATTTTCCCCACAGGGTCAGTGACCCTGATGGTGAGCAAAAGCAGAAGCTGCCAGGGAGAAGAAAGCAGCAGCAGAAGAGAACATTTATTTCACAAGAGAGAGACTGTGTCTTTGGCACTGATTCACTCAGACTGTCTGGGAAAAGACTAAAGGAACAGGAAGAAACCAGTAGCAAAAATCCTGCTAGATCACCAGTAACTGAAATAAGAACTCACCTTTTAAGTCTTAAGTCTGAACTTCCAGATTCTCCAGAACCAGTTACAGAAACTAATGAAGACAGTGTATTCATTCCACCAACTGCCCAACCAGAAAAAGGTGTGGATACACTCCCAAAAAGACCTGATTTCACCAGGGCGACTACAGTTCCTTTACAGACTCCAACAGATAGCAGTAGTAGTCAGCACCTTGAACACATTCCTCCCAAAGGCAGCAGTGAACTTACTACTCACGGCCTAAAAAACATTAGATTTACTTCATCTGTAAGTTTGGAGGCACAAGACAAAAAAGTGACTGTCCCTACAGATAACCTCGTTGTAAACAAAGCTGTAAGTAAAAGTGGCCAACTGCCCACAAGTTCTAATTTAGAGGCAGGTATTTCATGTTCTCTAAATGAACTCACTCACAATAACTTGCCAGCAAATGAAAATCAAAACTTAGAACAAAATCATACAGAGAAATCTTTAAAATCTCCCAGTGACGCTCTTGATGGTAGAAATGAAAATCTTCAGGAAAACGAGATTCTAAGTCAACCTAAGAGTCTTAGCCTGGAAGCAACCTCTCTTCTTTCTGCAGAAAAACATTCTTGCACAATGCCTGAAGGCCTTCTGTTTCCTGCAGAATACTATGTTAGAACAACACGAAGCATGTCCAATTGCCAGAGAAAAGTAACCCTGGAGGCTGTCATTCAGAGTCATTTGGATGTCAAGAAAAAAGGGTTTAAAAATAAAAATAAGGATGCAAGTAAAAATTTAAACCTTTCCAATGAGGAAACTGACCAAAGTGAAATTAGGATGTCTGACACATGCACAGGACAACCAAGTTCAAGAACTTCTCAGAAACTTCTCTCATTAACTAAAGTCAGCTCTCCCGCTGGGCCCACTGAAGATAATGACTTGTCTAGGAAGGCAGTTGCCCAGGAACCTAGTAGAAGATACAGAGGAAAAAGAAAATCAGCCTGCACCCCAGCATCAGATCATTGTGAACCACTTTTGCCAGCTTGCAACCCATCGGTTATTAACAGGTCCAAGGAGGAAGTCACCTCACATAAATATCAGAACAAAAAAGCAGTTACTCAAGTGAAAGGTAAATCAAAATGTGTTTGATGATGATGATGATGATGAAAGCTAACAATTACTATGTGCCTGGCACTTCCTTTTTTTTTCTTTTCTAAAATGGGACAGGGTCGAGTGTGTTGTCCAGGCTGGAGTGCCATGGTGCGATCATGGCTCACTGCAGCCTCTATCTCCTGGGCTCAAATGTTCCTCCTGCCTCAGCCTCCCAACTAGCTGGGACTACTGGCATGTACCACCATGCCTGGCTAATGTTTTTAAATGTTTTGTAGAGGCGAGGTCTTGCCCTGTTGCCCAAGCTGATCTTGAACTCCTGACCTCAAACAGTCCTCCCACCACAGCCTCCCAAAGTGCTGGGATTACAGTCGTGAGCCACTGTATCCAGCCTGCCTGGCACTTTCTAAATGTTGTACAGATACTAACTTATTGAATCATCACAGCAGTCCTACATGAGGTAGAATCTATTTTCATTCTCACTTTACAGGTGAGGAAACTAAAGCACAGGGAGACTACAGTGACTTATTTAATTAAAATCGCAGAGCCAAGATTCAAACCCGGCGTTGTGGTGCCAGAGTTCAGTGATAGAGCTGCAACAGTTCAACACTGAAAAGGAAAATGTTTTGGTTGTTTATGTAATATTACATATTCAGGTACAATACAATTCCTATCTATGGGTAGAAGCTTCACAGCTAATACAGAAAGTGTTTTTGAAGTAAACTGGAATGTGTACTAAAGTTAGACTATGTCGGGCTTGGTGGCTCACCCCTGTAATCCCAACATTTGAGGAGGCCAAGGTGGGAGGATTGCTTGAGCCCAGGAGTTTGAGACCAGCTTGGGCAACATGACAAAACCCCATCTCTCCAAAAATATATAGAAAAATTAGCCAGGTGTGGTGGTGTATGCCTGTGGTTTGAGCTACTTCAGAGGCTAAGGTGGGAGGATCACTTGAGCCCAGGATGTCGAGGCTGCAGTGAGCCGTGATTGTACCACTGCACTCCAGCCTCGGTGATAGAGCAAGACCCTCTTTCAGAAAAAAAAAAAAAAGAGAGAGAAAGAGTCCACTGACTATTCTCTTTTAGAAGTCATCATGTAATGAAAAGGCCTAAGCAACTTTTTTGGATAAAATATCTAATGCAGTGTCTCTAAGGCCTCCATGGGACACAGGATTTTGGAGGATGGGAAGCAAGGATACATTGTAATTTAAACTTTTAATTATTTACTGAGAATTTAATCATATCTGATCAACTGAGCACAAAAATGGGGTAATTCATTGTGGCTCTAAATTAGGGATCAGCATACTTTCTGGAAAGGGCCAGATAGCACATATTTTAGTCTTTGTGCTCTGTCTCAACTACTCAGCTATGTGCCAAAGCAGCCAAAGTCAACTTGTAACTGACTGTGTTCCAATACACCTTTATGTGCATTTTACAGCCAAGTTCCTTAAAAAAAAAAAAAAAAAAAAACTTTATGTGCAAAAATAGGTAGCAAGCTGCTCTGTACAATTGGACATGGACTTGGTCTATGAGCTATGACTAATTAATCCAAAAATTGTGATTTTTCATCTTTTAAGTGAACAAGAATGCATAGTCATCAAAAAGTAGGCAATCCAGTAATCTAGAAATATTGTTTTTTTACACAGTAGTTTTTTTTATTGTTGTTGAGACAGAGTTTCACCCTTGTCGCCCTGGATGGAGTGCAATGGTGCTATCTCAGCTCACTGCAACCTCTGCCTCCCAGGTTCAAGCGATTCTCCCACCTCAGCCTCATGAGTAGCTGAGATTATAGGCACCCGCCACCACACCAAGCTAATTTTTATATTTTTAGTAGAGGTGGGTTTTTGCCATGTTGGCCAGGCTGGTCTCGATCTCCTGACCTCAGGTGATCTGCCTACCTCGGCCTCCCAAAGTGCTGGGATTACAGGCACGAGCCACCAGACCCAGCCAGTAGTTTGAAATAGTCTGCTATCATTTTAGTAACCTGCAGCTACATTTAAGAACTTTTTTTTCAAGGTGACATTCACATAACAAAATTAACCGTTTTAAATTAAGCGAACAAGTCAGTACACAGTACATTTACAGTGTTGTGCAACCACCACCTGTATCTCATTCTAAAACATTTTTATCCCCTCTAAACCCCATACTCATTAAGCAGCTGCTACCCATTTCCTCTCCCCCCACCCCCTACTCCTTCCATGGACAACCACCAATCTGCATTCTATCTCTATGGATTTACCTGTTCTGGATATTTCATATATATAGAATCATACAATATGTGACCTTTTGTGTCTGGCTGCTTAGCATAATGGGCTTGTTTGTTTTTGAGATAGAGTCTCACTCTTACCCAGGCTGGAGTGCAGTGGCACAATCTTGGCTCACTGCAACCTCCGCCTCCGAGGTTCAAGTGATTCTCTTGCCTCAGCCTACTGAGTAGCTGGGATTACAGGTGCCTGCCACCACACCTGGCTAATTTTTGTATTTTTAGTGGAGATGGGGTTTCACCATGTTGTCCAGGCTGGCCTCAAACTCCTGACCTCAAGTGATCCACCTGCCTTCAGCCTCCCAAAGTGCTGGGATTATAGGTGTAAGTCACTGAGCCTGGCCACTTAGCATAATGTTTTAAAGGTACGTTTCTCTTGTAACATGCATCAGTACTTTGTTCCTTTTTATGGCTGACTAGTATTCCATTGTATGTATATACCACAGTTTGTTTATGCATTCATCATTGAGGATATAGCAACATTTTGAATGGTGTGGGATACCATTTGCAATAAGAGCAGTAAATTGCTACTCAGGAGGCTGATGTGGGAGGATTGCTTGAGCCTGGGAGGCAGAGGTTGCAGTAAGCCAAGATCTCGCCACTGCACTCCAGCCTGGGCAACAGAGTGAGACCTCGTCTTGAAACAAGCAAACAAAAGCAGTAAAATAACTCTTTGCTTCAAAAGGAGACTAACTTTTCCATAGTGACAAGAGCCAGCATTTTGTAGACCATACTCTGGCAGCCTGTTGAAATCACAGTTTTAGAGGTAGGAAAAAATGTAGATATTTTTAGTTCACTTCTCTTATGAGAGACAATGAGAAAAGGGAAAATGAAATAAATCGATTTGCCTAAGGTTAAGCTGCAAATCAGTGGTTGAGCTGAGCTTTGTGCTCAGTCCCTTCTCCCATTTAATATTTTTGGCCATACTCTGTTTTGTTTTGTTTAGATGTATTTATTTATTCATTCATTCATTCTTTGAGACAGAATCTCGCTCTGTTGCCCAGGCTGGAGTGCAGTGGTGCTGGTGCAATTTCAGCCCACTGCAGCCTCCACCTCCTGGGTTCAAATGATTCTCCTACCTCAGCTTCCTGAGTAGCTGAGATCACAGGCGTGCACCACCATGGCCAGCTAATTTTTTTTTTTTTTTTTTTTTTTGAGATGGAGTCTCGCTCTGTCACCCAGGCTGGAGTGCAGTGGTGCGATCTCAGCTCACTGCAAGCTCCGCCTCCTGGGTTCATGCCAGTCTTCCACCTCAGCCTCCCGAGTAGCTGGGACTACAGGCGCCCATGACCATACCTGGCTAATTTTTTTTTTTTTGTATTTTTAGTAGAGACGGGGTTTCACTGTTGGTCAGGCTGGTCTTGAACTCCTGACCTCAAGTGATCTGCCTGCCTTGGCCTCTGAAGGTACTGAGACTACGAGTGTGAGGCACTGTACCTGGCCCTACTTTTTAAAAATTTTTATTTATTTATTTGTTGTTTTTAAAGACAGTCTCACTGTGTTGCTCAGGCTGGTCTCAAACTCTTGGGCTCAAGCGAGGAGTATATTTGAGTTTAGAAACTCACTCTTTGTTGGGTATTATGTATATTTTCTAGTATATTTGAGTTTAGAAACTCACTCTTTGTTGGGTATTATGTATATTTTCTAGTATATTTGAGTTTAGAAACTCACTCTTTGTTGGGTATTATGTGTATTTTCTAGTATATTTGAGTTTAGAAGCTCACTTTTTGTTAGATATTATGTTTAAGAATGGTTTAACATGTTTCTTGGATAGGACTTCATTGTAAACATTAAGTTCATTCTGGGGAAATTAAGGTTCATTAAAATGTTTCTTTTAAATATGGGAGATCCTATTCTCTTTGTCATCAGTGAAACAGTTTGTCTCTTTTGTTAGGTTTTGTTACTATTTTTGTGACTTATTTTTCTTCTTTAGGGAAGAAAAGTCATCAAAAAGAGGATTCCCTTTCTTGGAGTAATAGTGCTTATTTATCCTTGGATAATGATGCTTTCACGGATTCATTTCATAAGGATGGAATGCTGAGCTTAAAGCAACTACTGTCTTTTCTCAGTATCACAGACTTTCAGTTACCTGATGAAGACTTTGGACCTCTTAAGCTTGAAAAACTGAAGTCTTGCTCAGAAAAACCAGTGGAGCCCTTTGAATCAAACATGTTTGGAGAGAGACATCTTAAAGAGGGAAATTGTATTTTTCCAGAGGAACTGAGTCCTAAACGCATGAATACAGAAATGGAGGACTTAGAAGAGGACCTTATTGTTCTGCCAGGAAAATCACATCCCAAAAGGCCAAACCCACAAAGCCAGCATACAAAGACAGGCCTTTCTTCATCCATATTACTTTATACGCCTTTAAATACAGTTGCGCTTGATGATAATGACAGGCCTACTGCAGACATGTGTTCACCTCTTTTCCCTATCTTAGGCACTACTCCAGCCTTTGGTCCTCAAGGCTCCTATGAAAAAGCTTCCACAGAGGTCGCTGGACAAACTTGCCGCACACCCCAACTTGCTCATTTGAAAGACTCAGTCTGTCTTGCCAGTGATAGTAAACAATTCGACAGTTCAAGCAGTCCAGCAAAACCACATACCACCCTGCAGGTGTCAGGCAGGCAAGGACAACCTACCTGTGACTGTGACTCTACCCTGCCGGGAACACCTCCACCCATTGAGTCATTCACTTTTAAAGAAAATCAGCTCTGTGGAAACACATGCCAGGAGTTGCATAAACATTCCGTCGAACAGGTACAATCCATTTCCTTTGTGAAATTTTCTCTGGAGGAATGAAATGTCTTAGTGAATGTAAACAGCATGACTTGCTTATGCATTGGGCCTTCCACATTTAAGAACGGTTTGACATGTTTCTTTGATAGAACTTCATTGTAAACATTAAGTTCATTCTGGGGAAATTAAGGTTCATTAAAATGTTTCTTTTAAATTTGGGAGCTCCTATTCTCTTTGTCATCAGTGAAACAGTTTGCATTTGGAGCTTTGCTGCTGTTATAAGAGGAAATAAAGACAATATGAAGTAGACATTTTGATGAGTGGGTAATGCAAGCAGACATTATACATGAAGTGTAGACTAATGATATGACTTTTGTTTTCACAGACTGAAACAGCAGAGCTTCCTGCTTCTGATAGCATAAACCCAGGCTACCTACAATTGGTTTCAAAGTTAAAGGTCAGAAGAATATTCTCTTCCAGTGTCTTGTGTCTTACATATGAAAACTTTAATGAATTGAAAAGCATTCGGTCATATAGCTTCTTGTTCTTTAATACTATTAAAGATATTGGTAAACAGATTCAGAAAAACAGATTTGGATTATTTTCCCCAATATTTACCTCTGTTTATGTTTTGAGCTCTCCTCTTGAAGTTTCTATGCCAACCTGTTGGCAAGACTAACTTAGGCTAAGTAGCTGAACTTCATATCTAAATCTAAGTTAGGGAACTGGGCACAGTGGCCCACCTCTGTAATCTCAGCACTTTGGGAGACTGAGGCGGGCGGATCACTTGAGGTCAGATGTTTGAGGCCAGCCTAGCCAACATGATGAAACCCTATCTCTACTAAAATACAAAATTAGCCGGGCATGGTGGTGGGCGCTTATAATCCCAGCTACTACAGAGGCTGAGGGAAGAGAATACTTGAACCAGGAGGCAGATGTTGCAGTGAGCCAAGATCTCACCACTGCGCTCCAGCCTGGGTGAGTGAGACTCCATCTCAAAAATAAAATAAAATAAATATAACTCAGGCATTTTGACAGAGTGAAATGAGAGTTATTCATGCCTCTCCTATTCAAATGGTGTAATATTTCTAGAAGAATCACTTATGGTGATTTATAAGAAAATGGGGAGCAGTTCTAGTGGTTAATCTTTTCTATGCAGTGTGGTAACTGAAAATGTTGCATTACTAAATGTCCTAGGGGCAAGGGTGAAGATGGTGCAGATGCTCTCCCAGAGAACCACTGGTGTGAAGGAAAGCACTTCAAATCCACATAAAGTTTTTCCCAGATTACTGGCTTTGTCACCTTGGACAAATTGTGTAACCTCTGAGCCCCAGATTACTTTTCTATAAAGGATATGTGGTAATAACCTATGCTGTGTTTTGGAATTTATTCTTGAGTCAATTTTAATAACTTATTTTATTTTTATTTTATTTTTTGAGACAGAGTCTGTTGCCCAGGCTGGAGTGCAGTGGGGCAATCTCCAATCTCCACTCACTGCAACCTCAGCCTCACAGGTTCAAGTGATTCTTGTGCCTCAGCCTTTAGAGTAGCTGGGATTACAAGCATGTGCCACCACGCCCTGCTGGTTTTTGTATTTTTAGTACAGACAGGGTTTTGCCACATTGGCCAGGCTGGTCTTGAACTCCTGACCTCAGGGGATCCGCCTGCCTTGGCCTCCCAAAGTGTTGGGATCACAGGCGTGAGCCACCATGCCCAGTGTCCTAATAACTTAGTCTCTTAAAAAATCAACCATTTCATTCATATTTTCAAATTTGTAGGTAAAAAGTTACTTCTTATAGATTATTAAAATCTGTGTATATGCAGTTAAGCCTCTCTTCCCCATTCTCCCATTTCTAAAATTATTGTTTTTCTACATTGGACTCAAGATGTGGCCATTACGTGGGTCTTCCAAACAAACTAGTTTTTGGTTGTATTGGTTATTAATTGGGTTGTGTTTTTTTTTGTTGTTGTTTGTTTTGTTTTCTAGTTCATTCTGTTTTTATAATAAACAAGATAACTGTAAATAATTCCTTTCTACTGTTTTTTTACTGTTCTTATTTTGTTCTTGTACTGACTTCCTGAGCTGCATGCTTACTTGATTTTAATCTTTCTTGTTTTCTTATAAATGCCTTTGTGATTATGATTTTTACTGGACATTTCCAAATTTTCTTGGAAATACTGCTTTGGCCATGCTCTGTGGTTTGGATACATAGTGTTCCCATGGTCATAATAGTAGATAGTATAATGTTATTCCTCGGAGGGAATAACATTGAAACCTGTGGTTTCAACCCATGAGTGGTTCATCAGGATGTTTAATTTTCAAATGGATAAGTTGTATGGAATATCTTTTTGTGGTTAAATCTGAATTTATTCCATGTGGACTATACATTTTAAAATCTTTCATGGGCTGGGCATGGTAGCTCACACCTGTAACCCTAGCACTTTGGGAGGCCAAGGTGGGTGGATCACTTGAGGTCACGAGTTCGAGACTAGCCTGGCCAACATGGTGAAACCTTGTCTCTACTAAAAATACAAAAATTAGCTGGGTGTGGTGGCAGGCACCTGTAATCCTAGCTACTCGGAAGGCTGAGGCAGGAGAATCGCTTGAATCCAGCAGGCAAAGGTTGCAGTGAGTCGAGATTGCACCACTGCACTCCAGCCTGGGTGATAAAGTGAGACTCAGTCCCAAAAAAAACAAAAATTAGAATTAATAAATGAAATAAAAAATAAAATCTTTCATGATGTAAGTTTGATAGGCAAGTTTTTAGGTACATAAGAACCACAAAACTCTTTCTTTTCACCTGTATAAAACTTAAATTTTACATACCTACTGTTGCATTGAATTATAATTCATCACTTTGCATACTTATGCTTTGCATAAAACAGCCCTCCAGTACCACTTTAACAGAACTGTTGTTGCCATTGTATCAGAATCCTTCAGGTTCCTGTTCCGTAGATGTGAGTGCCATGTTTTGGGAAAGAGCCGGTTGTAAAGAGCCATGTATCATAACTGCTTGCGAGGATGTAGTTTCTCTTTGGAAAGCTCTGGATGCTTGGCAGTGGGAAAAACTTTATACTTGGCACTTCACAGAGGTAAGTGGGAATCTCGAGCTGAAAAAGATCTTTGTAGCCATTTGCCTGATAATGTAGATAGGCAGCTTACCAAAGTTGGGAGCTATGACCATGCAAGGCAGAACAGAGATGAGATTTTTTTCCCCAACATTTTATTATGAAAAGTTTCAAACATCCAGAAAAGTTGTATAGTGAGCACCCGTATACCCACCATTCTAGACTCTACCATTAACATCCTGCTTTATTTGCTTTATCACAAATTTTCATTTGTTTGTTTGAGTCAGGGTCTCACTCTGTCACGCAGGCTGGAGTGCAGTGGCATGATCATGGCTCACTGCAGCCTCAACCTCCCTAGGCTCGGTAATCCTCTCACCTCAGCCTCCCAGGTAGCTGGGACCACAGGCATGCACCACCATGTCTGGCTAATTTTTTATTGTTTTTTTTTTTTTCCCTTCTTATTGTTGTTGAGACAGAGTCTTGCTCTGTCACCTAGGCTGGAGTGCAGTGGCACGATCTCTGCTCACTGTAAACCTCTGCTGCCCAGGTTCAAGGGATTCTTGTGCCTCAGCCTCCTGAGTAGCTGGGATTACAGGCACCCACCACCATGCCCGGCTAATTTTTTTGTATTTTTAGTGGAGACAGGGTTTCATCATGTTGCCCAGGCTGTTCTTGAGCTCCTGACCTAAGGCAATCTGCCTGCCTCCACCTCCCAAAGTGCTGGGATTACAGGTGTGAGCCACAGCATCCAGCCTATAGTTTTTATGCAGACGTGGTTTTGCCATGTTACCTGGGCTGGTCTTGAACTCCTGGGCTTAAGCAGTCGGCCTGCCTCAGCCTCCTAGAGTGCTGGGGATTACAGGTGTGAACCACCATCCCCAGCCGATCCCAGTTTTATCTAGAGATGGGTTTTTTTTTTGTTTTCTTTTTTCGGAGACAGAGTCATACTTTGTCGCCCACGCTGGAGTGCAGTGGGGCAATCTTGGCTCACTGCAATCTCCATTTCCCAGGTTCAAGCAATTCTCCTGCCTCAGCCTCCCGAGTAGCTGGGACTACAGGTGCACGCCACCACATCCAGCTAATTTTTGTATTTTCAGTAGAGACGGGGTTTTACCATGTTGGCCAGGATGGTCTCAAACTCCCGACCTCAAGTGATCCACTGGCCTCGGCTTCCCAAATTGCTGGGATTACAGGTGTGAGGCACCGCACTCAGCCTAGAGATGGGTTTTTACACTAGACCTGTTGGAGGAGCTTAGAATTTTATGTCTATTCTGACTTTGACACTTGCTGATATTTATACTCCTTGCCCTTCACCAAGGCATTATTTTGCTGCTTTTCTACATGTATTTCCTTCTAGTCTTTTTCCACTATCACAAACATCTTACATGCTTGCAATCTTAGTGTGCTTAAAATTTTTAGATCTGTCTTTTCTCACCATACATATAAACATTTTTCTGGCCAGGCGAGGTGGCTAACACCTATAATCCCAGCACTTTGAGAGGCTGAGGTGGGTGGATCACCTGAGGTCAAGAGTTCAAGACCACCCTGACCAACATGGTGAAACCCCGTCTCTTACTAAAAATAAAAAAAATTAACCAGGTGTGGTGGTGCATGCCCGTAATCCCAGCTACTTGGGAGGCTGAGGCAGGAGAATCGCTTGAACCCAGGAGGTGGAGGTTGCAATGAACTGAGATCGTGCCATTACACTCGAGGCTGGGCAACAAGAGTGAAACTCCGTCTCAAAAAGAAAAAAAAATTCCTTGTTTCTGTAGAGTCTTCATACTTGTATAAACCTCATTCTTGCTCTCCAAATATATACAACATCTAACACTGTGCTTTGCACAGAGGTGCCCAATAAATATTTGTTCAGTGAACATAGATATACTTTTAAATGGCTACATAAATATTCTTTTCATTCACATGCCAGAATATACCCCATTATTCCTCTATTGTTAGAATTATACATTGCATTACATAAATGCTCAGTAAGCACTATTATGCATATAGTTTATTTAGATTTACAGCTAATAAAAAGAGTGTTTTCTGAGCCTTCAAATGATGAAAACTATTCTTGTACAGTGAGAATACAAAAGAATGTGATAAATTTTGGAAAATCTGGATTAAACGAAAATGAAACAAACCAAGTATAATTTTTGGCTGCTTTGTTTTATTTAGGTTCCAGTATTACAGATAGTTCCAGTGCCTGATGTGTATAATCTTGTGTGTGTAGCTTTGGGAAATTTGGAAATCAGAGAGATCAGGTATGTAATTCCCAACGGGTGATTTGTTTTTCCTTCATCTTTGTTTCTGTCAGCTGGTTTTGAGTGCAGGTAATAACCTAGACTTGAGTCTTGAAAGAATCTGAAAGATCTGAAGAGAAAGAGATTTGTTTAAAAAAAAAAAATGGGGCCGGGTGCGGTGGCTCAAGCCTGTAATCCCAGCACTTTGGGACGCCGAGACGGGCGGATCACGAGGTCAGGAGATCGAGACCATCCTGGCTAACACTGTGAAACCCCGTCTCTACTAAAAAATATAAAAAACTAGCCGGGCAAGGTGGCGGGCGCCTGTAGTCCCAGCTACTCGGGAGGCTGAGGCAGGAGAATGGCGTAAACCCGGGAGGCGGAGCTAGCAGTGAGCTGAGATCCAGCCACTGCACTCCAACCCGGGCGACAGAGCGAGACTCCGTCTCAAAAAAAAAAAAGAAAAAAAAAAAAAAATGGGCCGGGCGCGGTGGCTCAAGCCTGTAATCCCAGCACTTTGGGAGGCCGAGACGGGCGGATCGCGAGGTCAGGAGATCAAGACCATCCTGGCTAACACGGTGAAACCCTGTCTCTACTAAAAGATACAAAAAACTAGCCGGGCGAGGTGGCGGGCACCTATAGTCCTAGCCACTCGGGAGGCTGAGGCAGGAGAATGGCATAAACCCGGGAGGCGGAGCTTGCAGTGAGCTGAGATCCGGCCACTGCACTCCAGCCCGGGCGACAGAGCGAGACTCCATCTCAAAAAAAAAAAAAAAAAAAAAATGAATAGAATGACATCAGTGACTGAAGTTTCTATTTAAAATGTGAACCTAGGCTGGGCGCGGTGGTTCACGCCTGTAATCCCAGCACTTTGGGAGGCCGAGGTGTATGGATCAACTGAGGTCTGGAGTTTGAGACCAGCCTGGCCAACGTGGTAAATCACTTGAACCTGGGAGACAGGTTGCAGTGAGCTAAGATCGTCCCACTGCACTCCGCCTGGATGACAGAGTGAGACTTTGTCTCAAAAAAAAAAAAAAAAAAAAAAAAAAGGCTGGGCACGGTGGCTCACGCCTGTAATCCTAGCACTTTGGAAGGCCAAGGCGGGTGGATCACGAGGTCAGGAGTTCAAGACCAGCCCGACCAACATGGTGAAACCCCGTCTCTACTAAAAATACAGAAAAATTAGCCAGGCATGGTGGCTTGTGCGTGTAATCCCAGCTACTCAGGAGTCTGAGGCAGGAGAATCGCTTGAACCTGGGATGCAGAGTTGCAGTGAACTGAGATTGCACCACTGTACTCCAGCCTGAGCGACAGAGCAAGACTCCGTCTCAAAAAAAAAAAAAAAAGGTGAACCTAGTCCTTTAATGTTAAAAGATTACTCCTGACATCACCCCCATTTTTCCTTATATTTGGCTTAGGGCATTGCTTTGTTCCTCTGATGATGAAAGTGAAAAGCAAGTACTACTGAAGTCTGGAAATATAAAAGCTGTGCTTGGCCTGACAAAGAGGAGGCTAGTTAGTAGCAGTGGGACCCTTTCTGATCAACAAGTAGAAGTCATGACATTTGCAGAAGATGGAGGGTAAGAAAAGTATTGATTGATTTTTAACTATTAGATGAAGAATAATTTTATCATAGGTTTCAGAGAGAGTTGGGTCACTAAGATCTTGTTTTTCTGTGCTGTGGGTATAATATAAGCATGTGTGGCATCAAGACTAGGTTATGACATAGAAGCAGGTTAGTGAGGTGCAAGCCAGACATGTCAGGGATGAAGTCAAAGAAGGGGAGAGGCTCAGCAAATGTAGTTTGTTCTTCAGTCTTCTTTGAAATCTCTGTGTGTCCCTTAAATGTTAGAAATACCTCTGCTGGGCACAGTGGCTCATGCCCATAATCCCAGCCCTTTGGGAGGCCAAGGCAGAAGGTTGAGCCTAGGAGTTCAAGACCAGTTGGGGCCACATAGCGGGGCCCCATCTTTACAAAAAATTTAAAAATTAGCTGGGTGTGGCAGAGCATGCCTGTGGTCCCAGCTACTAGGGAGTCTGAAGTGGGAGGATCACTTGAGCTTAGGAGTTCAAGGGTGCAATAAACTGATCACGCCACCACAGTCCACCTTGGGCAGCAGACCGAGACCTAATCTTAAACACACACATACACACACACACACAAATATTTTAAAAAATATATAGAAATACCTTAAGGCCCTAGACCCTTTCCTTGTTCCACACACTTGGAGTCCATTGCTTCACTGACCATCTTGGTGCTGACTACTTGCAAACATACATTTCTACCTCTGAGCTCTTTCTTGAGCTCTAGACCTGTAGGTTTATTTATTAGACATATTGGGAACACCTCGAATTCAAAATGTTGCAAACTGAACTTAACAGCATCTTGTCTATCATATACTCATTATACTTTATTTTTATTTTTCAATTACACTTCATTGTTAATATCCATCTGTCTTTTCTAAAAGTGGAGGGCAGGGAACTTTGGCTTATTTATTCATGATCTGTTGCAAGAGATGATAATTGGTTGCTTAAATTAGGAGTATGTTAGTGGAGATGGGAAGAAGCAGATAGATTTCTGAGAGATGAGAAGATAAAATTACTGGGACTTGGTGATTGACTAGATTAAGAGGAAGGAGAGAATATTATCATGGTAGAGTTGGTCACTTGAATGGTGACCAAGCCCAAAATGTGGATATTTTCCTTGTCTCCTTCCTCCCAGTCTAGGTGGTCACTTAAGTGGTGACCAACCCTGAAACTTGGACATTATTAGATGGTGGTGCAATTCATTGAGATAGGAATGCAGAAAGAAATAAAAGGTTTAAAGAGAAACTTAACAAGTTTAATTTTGAATGTAATGAATTTGAGGTGCTGGCAGCATATCTAAGTAGATAATATGGAAGTAATATATGTTCATTGTAGACAGTTTCGTATACGCGTTTTCTGGGTTAGATTTTTTGTTTCCTGGTATTTGGTTAGTTTATATTATGCACAGTTCAACAATGTGGAGAAGGGCTACCTAGAAACTGCTTTAGTGCAAAGTACTGACTTTTCATACTATTTTAATTGCAGAGGCAAAGAAAACCAATTTTTGATGCCCCCTGAGGAGACTATATTAACTTTTGCCGAGGTCCAAGGGATGCAAGAAGCTCTCCTTGGTACTACTGTTATGAACAACATTGTTATTTGGTAAGTTTTCCCTCTAGGTCCTCAGTTCTGTCATCTGTAGTATGAAGATACACCTCTCATTTTAGAGGTGTTGTGAAGATTAAATAAGAGAGTATGTGTAAACATGATTGTGATTTTTTGTTGCTCTTGTTGTTTTTGTTGTGTTTTGAGACAGAGTCTCCTCCTGTTGCCCAGGCAGGAGTGCAGTGGTGTGATCTCGGCTCACTGCACCCTCCGCCTCCTGGGTTCAAGCGATTCTCCTGCCTCAGCCTCCCGAGTAGCTGGGATTATAGGCATGTGCCACCACATCCAGCTAATTTTTGTATTTTTTAGTAGAGATAGGGTTTTATCATGTTGGCCAGGTTGGTCTTGAACTCCTGGCCTCAAGTTATCTGCCTGCCTCAGTCTCCCAAAATGCAGGGATTACAGGAGTGAGCCACCATGCCCAGCTAATTTTTGTATTTTTTAGTAGAGATGGGATTTCGCCATGTTGGCTAGGTTGGTCTTGAACTCCTGGCCTCAAGTGAACTGCCCGCCTTGGCCTCGCAAATTGCTGGGATTACAGGCGTGAGCCACTGTGTCTGGCCTGATTGTGGTTTTTTGTCAGATACTATATACTTGTCTTACCAACAACATCATATTAATTGAGATATACCAAAAAAGATCAGTCTGAGTAGACTATATAAAAATAAATGGAATTCTATTTTCAAAGATGTACACTTCTTTCTGCTTTTGGTTAGTGGTTGAGTAGCTTCTGTCAGACCAACTCTCTACCTTCGAATAACTATACACTCTGGACAAAATACAAAAAAACAAGTTTCTAAAAGCACCAGAGAGCAAGAAAAAGAAGAAACATATTGGAGGGGTTTCTCCCTTTAGGTGAAGGGAATGGCACTAGGCAACGTTCCTATTATGGCTTTAAGCTAGGAGGCAAGGCCCACTCTGCTCACTGGGTGACTGGAAGGCTAATAGAAGATCTGTCCCACTGGCTTAGAGAACTAAAGGACAGACAGAGTTCAGGGTGATCACAGCTACCAGAAAGGGAGGGGAAAAGTCCTAAAAAGGAGAGAGCAAAAAAAAAAGAACCCTAACTTCTAGCTATAATGTTTACCTAAATATCTGGTTGACCCTTTAAACTGGATGTGCATAAGTCAGAGTCAAAGCAGCTCAGGTGAGACTGAAAGAACTGAACTTCACTTTCGGCATTTGGAGTTCAAGTTCAGCCAAGTTAACTGTTTACTAGGACAGACAAACTTACAACCAAAAAAATCAGGGCCGGGCGCAGTGGCTCATGCCTATAATCCCAGCACTTTGAGAGGCCAAGGCAGGCAGATCACCTGAGGCCAAGTGTTCGAGACCAGCCTGGCCAACAAGGGAAAACCCCGTCTCTACTAAAAATACAAAAATTAGCCAGGCGTGGTGGTGCACACCTGTAATCCCAGCTTCTCAGGAGGCTGAGGCAGGAGAATGGCTTGAACCCAGGAGGCGGAGGTTGCAGTGAGTCAAGACTGCGCCACTGCACTCCAGCCTGGGTGACAGAGCAAGATTCTGTCTCAAAAAACATAAATAATTTTTAAAAAATCAATAGAACCGTATTTAAAAAGTACTTACCATATTGTCTGGCACATAGGAGGTATTCAGTAAATGTTAAAATTCCTTTTCTAAAAATAGTTTTAAAAACAAAAAACATCAGTGTTTTCCAGAGGAACCTAACAGAATACAAAGCTTTTGCAACATATTAATATCACTGGAACTAGGATACAGTCCACAGTTACTCAGTATACAAAAAAAAGTGTGGCGTCTAAAGATACCCTGTCTCTACTAAAGATACAAAAATTAGCCAGGCGTGGTGGTGTGAGGCTAAGGCAAGAGAATCACTGGAACCTGGGAGGCAGAGGTTGCAGTGAGCTAAGAGCGTGCCACTGCACTCTAGCCTGAGTGACAGAGTGAGACTCTGTCTCAAAAAAAGGAAAGAAAAAAGTGTGATCACACAGGAACCAAATTAACAAATTTGTGATAGGGAAACCATCACAGGAGTCTCCAGCCATCTCTTTTCTGACTACAGGGAGAACCATACCCAGCCACAGGCACTTGCAAGTTTAATTTTAGGAGAATAGATCGATTTTGTTTCTTTTCTCAGAAGCCTTGTCTGTTAACTGTTTCCTTGGGGCCAGAATGGGTCTTGGTAAGAGGAAGTTATGATATTAGTGTGACCACTACCCTAGCTCTTCTGTACCATCCAACCCTAACCATTTTTTGTTTTTCTTTTTTAAATACTGTGGTGACTAACAACCCTAACTTCTAGAAATAAACTAGAAAAGCATGGCCCCTGAGAGAAACAATGTGCCCTTCCCACCAGAAAGCCTCTGAAATTTGGCTATGTTCTGATCTGCCAGAAGACCCTGTTTTCAGATGTCCCGATGTCTAGGGCGGCACTTGGCCACTTGGAGCACATTCACCAGGGTTTTTACCCAGAGGTGTTATTTGAGGACGGTGTTCTTTCAGAAGTTATCTCTTCTATTCTTTCTGTTATTCCCATAGTCCACACCTTCATTATGTGTCTCCTGAACTGTTAAAATAATCTAGTAGTTTGTCTTTTTGCCATTAATCAATATTCAAACTTCATTTTTTTTTTTTTAATTTTTTTAGAGACTGTGTCTTACTCTGTCACCCAAGCTAGAGTGCAGTGGCGTGACCGTAGCTCACGGCAACCTCAAATGCCTGGGCTCAAACGCAGGCCATTTTTTATTCTACTGCTTTGTAAATACTCTTTCTTCCAACCCTACCCTCATCCCTCAAAAGAAAACCTTTACAGGGGACCATGTTTGCTTTCCTTCAGCTTTTATTTCCCCCGTGCTCTAGTACAAAAATGTTCTCTCCAGCTCTGCCATCCTCCTTTCCTCCTTGTTTTCTTCCCATCCCTCAGTTCTACCCTTTTTCTATCGGTATCCTTTGGCATTTTGTATATAAGAGGTCACAAAGGAATTTGAGGTTGGGGAGGGATTTCTTTCTGAAACAGCCTCACTCAGTACCCAGGGTGGAGTGTATAGGCATGACCATAGCTCACTGCAACCTCAAAATTCTGGGCTCAAGGAATCCTCCCACCTCAGCCTCCTGAGTAGCTGGGACTATAGGTGCACACCATCATGTCCTGCTAATTTTTAAATTTTTTGTAGAGATGAGAACTTGGTATGTTACTCAGGCCGGTCTTGAACTCCTGGGCTCAAGCAGTCCTCCCACTTCAGCCTCCCAAAGTGCTGAGACCACAGATGTACACCACCATGCCTGGCTAATTTTTCTTTTTCTTTTTCTTTTTCTTTATAGAGACAGGGTCTTGCTATTTTTGCCAGGCTGGTCTTGAACTTTTGGACGTAAGCAACCCTCCCACCTTGGCCTTCTAGAGGACTGGGAAGTTTGGGAGGGATTTCTATGCTTGGCTTCTAAGTTCCCCTTAGGGGATATTTTCAGCCCCACAGTTATCTTGAGTTCTGTTGTACCATCCCAGCCTTCACTGATGTTTCCTTCTCCGAATTCATACTGCCTTGGTTGTTTTTTTGTTTTTGTTTTTTTGAAACAGGGTTTTAGTCTGTTGCCCACGCTGGAGTACAGTGGCATGATTATGGCTCACTGAAGTCTCAACCTGTCAGGCTCAAGCAGTCCTCCCACCTCAGCCTCCTGAGTAGCAGGACTACAGACATGTGCCACCATGCCTGGCTAATTTAAAAAAAAAAAAAATTTTGTTTTAATTTTTTTTGTAGAGACAGGGTCTCCCCATGTTGCCTAGGCTGGTTGAGAACTCCTCAATGCAAGTGATCCTCCCACCTCAGCCTCCCAAAGTGCTGAGATTATAGACATAAGCTGCCGCGCCTGGCCTGCCTTTATTTTTAATTTAGTATTTGCTGCTTTGTGTTGTTTATCCTCTCTGGTTTTTGAAGATAGGTACCGTTTCTCCTATCTGTTCTTGGCACCTGCCTTAGCTCCATGTTTAGGGTAGTTACTCAAAGATGTATTAATCATATTGTCTGTCAAAAGCTATTACTTACCTTTTGGGCTCTGTATAATTTTATACTTACATGTAGTATTTGTTCTTATTTAACTCCTGATTTGTTAGATGTCTAAAGTGATTCATGTTATACTGAAGCGTCAAGTGGGTTTTTTTGGAAACTCTGCTGAAGGTCTAAATATTTCTTAAGCATAATGTTTATAATGAAGTCATACCAAATAAATATGTTAAAACACTCTTAAACGCTGAGGGGCCACTGTGTAAGGAAGTCTTGCTGTCCATATTCACTGAGACATTTCATTTAATATCTTTCAAACATTCAGTAGATATCTGGGTCTCTACTTATGTCCCATTCTCTGTGAGAGATGCAGAGATGAATGAGATATGAATTCTGGTCCCAGGGCCCCTATAATCTAGTAGGTAAATAAGATGCCTTTACAATCAAAGCCTACAATTTCACTACAATTCTTTTTACAATTCACACAAAGTCAAAGTGATAGATTTGGACAAAATGATTTGGGATTTGAGGAAAGAACAATTACTAAATAAAGACCATGTATGAAACTCTGTAGGACACCCATCTGGTGTCCCTGATAGGAGGAAAACCTTGCATACGCACATAAAAATTTAATTTTCCTTCTTCAGTTTTTTATACACAGTACCTGGCCCATAGAATTCTGTATTTGTTGAGTGAATAAATGATACAGTATTGCCAGTAGTATATTACATACCAAATGAGGTATATGGACAGAATTAAAGGAAAGGAGATGACTGTGGACTGCTGTAGTCTCAAGTGAGTTCATGCAGCTTGGAGGGGGTGGGATATAACTAGGCCCTAAGAAATGGATGGGAATTCATCAGTAACAGGGATGGGAACTGTTCTGTAATGGGCAACAGGGAGTTGGGGGAGCAGGGGTCATTGGAAGGCATAGCTTCAGCAAAGTCTAGAGTCAAGGAAATGCATAATACGTTCTTCAGGCAGAAAGATTTTAGGAAATGGAGCAATGACTGATAATGTAGTATTGCACTGCTGGATTCATAAGAGGTATAAATACCATTAAAATGAACCTGGGGGCCAGGCGCAGTGGCTCACGCCTGTAATTCCAGCACCTTGGGAGGCCAATGCGGGTGGATCACCTGACATCAGAAGTTCGAGACCAGCCTGGCCAACATGGTGTACCCCGTCTCTACTAAAAATACAAAAATTAGCTGGGCATGGTGGTGCGTACCTGTAATCTCTGCTACTCAGGAGGCTGAGGCAGGAGAATTGCCTGAACCCAGGAGGCGGAGGTTGCAGTGAGCCAAGGCTGTGCCATTGCACTCCAGCTTAGGTAACAAGAACAAAACTCCATCTCAAAAAAAAAAAAAAAAACAACTTGGACTTTATACTGTGGCTAATGGGAGCCAACTGAAAGTTTTTCATCAACAGAGTAATATGAACTGGGTGCAGTCCCTTAAACCTGTAATCCCAGCACTTTGGGAGGCTGAGGTGGGAGAATTGCTTGAGCTCAGGAGTTCAAGACCAGCCTGGGCAATATTAGTGAAACCCTGTCTCTACAAAAAATTAAAAAATTATTCAGGCATGGTGGCACACACCTGTAGTCCCAACTACTTGGGGCAGTGAGGTGGGAGGATTGCTTGAGCCCGGGAGGTTGAGGCTATGGTGAATCATGATCACACCATCACACTCCAGCCTGGGCAATGAAGTAAGACCCTAAGCTCCAAAAACAAAAAAAATAGAGTATCATGACAAAGCAGTTATCAATGTCACAAATCCTTAATAAAGCTGGGGAGCAGGTCAGGTGCAGTGACTCATGCCTGTAATCCAAGCACTTTGGGAGGCTGAGGCAGGCGGATCACCTACAGTCAGGAGATCAAGACCAGCCTGGCCAACGTGGTGAAACCCTGCCTTTACTAAAAATACAGAAATTAGCTGGGCATGGTGGTAGGTGCCTGTAATCCCAGCTACTTGGAAGGCTGAGGTGGAAGACTTGCTGGAACACAGGAGGTGAAGATTGCAGTGAGCCAAGATGGCGCCACTGCACTCAGCCTGGGTGACAGAGCGAGACTCCATTTCAAAAAAAAAAAAAAAAAATGCTGGGGAGTGATTCCAACAAACTTTATCTTTTTTCTTCTTTATATTCACCCCTCTCTCCTGACTCCACCTCAGTCCTTCCTTCTATCCATTATTTTGGTCTAGCTGTAGTATAAATACATGTAATGGAAATATAATTATAAGTCTCTTTTAGGTGTAGTCTCTTGCCCTACCAAATTTGGTTTCCTGGCCATTGTCTTCCATGGAAAATTTAGACATAACAAGACGTGTCACAAAATCATGATACTGCGATACCATGTGCCTGATTTCAATACCAGGTTGAATGAGATGATGGAACTTTCCTCATGGAGTTTGGAGAGATTCATCCCTAGGGGCATAGTAGATTTAATCTGTCAAATTAAACTATTGGCAAAATTAACCCACAGTTCTACTTTTACCTAAATCTATGACTGAACAAAACTAAGGAGCCCTTAGTTTTTTCCTTGGTCACCTCCTAAAGCATGCTATGATTAATAAGAAAATATTTTCTGAAAACTGGTTTGTTGGAAGAATATGATCAACATTTATTTTTGTTATCTAAGGAATTTAAAAACTGGTCAGCTCTTGAAAAAGATGCACATTGATGATTCTTACCAAGCGTCAGTCTGTCACAAAGCCTATTCTGAAATGGTAAGTAATGACTGGCTGGGACCACTTTGTGTTTACTTTGTGTGTTACTGTTGGTCTTATTAAGTGAGAGTGGTAATCCCTGTGGCATCTGTTTTCAAAATTGGATAACAATGTTTGTCCTTTCTTGAAATTTAAGATGAAAATAAGTGTTGGTACAGTGATTGCTTGGCAAATTTTCTGGCTATAGGACCTGAGGACAAGTATTTATTTCTAGCTGTGGATTTGAACTGAGAACTGTTATGCCTGTTATCAGACTTGACTCTCACCCACATCATGGTGATTAAGTAGCCTTAGGAAGGATGATGAAATGATCCCAGAAATACTATTTTTTTTTTTTTTTTTTTTGAGATGGAGTCTC
>NC_045450.1:21958788-21961346 GCF_002776525.5 Piliocolobus tephrosceles | reverse complement strand
TTTTTTTTTTTTTGAGACAGAGTTTCGCTCTTGTTGCCCAGGCTGGAGTGCAATGGCGCGATCTCAGCTCACTGCAACCTCCGCCTTCCGGATTCAATCAACTGTTCCACCTCAGCCTTCCAAGTAGTTGGGATTACAGGTGCCCGCCACCACGCCTGGCTAATTTTTGTATTTTTAGTAGAGATGGGGTTTCACCATGCTGGCCAGTCTGGTCTCGAACTCCTGACCTCAGGTAATCTGCCCACCTCAGCCTCCCAAAGTACTGGGATTACGGTGTGAGCCACACTGCCCGGCCAACATGCTTTACTCTTAGGCTTTAGTCTTCTCATACAGAAGCAAATACAGTTACTCAGCTGTTATACTAATAGTCTTGGCTAGTGGGTACAAACATATAGTTAGAAATAAATAAGCTCCAAGATTCAGTAGCAGAGTAGGATGACTGTAGTTAGCAACAATGTACCATATATTTCAAAGTAGCTAGAAGAAAAGATTTGAAATGTTCCCAATACATAGAAATGATAGATTCTCGAGGTGATGGGTACCCCAGATACCCTGGCTTGATCATTATATACTCTGTGCACATAACAAATAACATGTACCCCATAAATATGTAAAATATTTTGTATTAATAAAAAAAAAAAAAAACATTTTGGGAGGCCAAGGTGGGTGGATCACCTGAGGTCAGGAGTTTGAGACCAGCCTGGCCAATATGGTGAAAGCCCATTTCTACTAAAAATACAAAAATTAGCTGGGCGTGGTGGTGCACACCTGTAATCCCAGCTGCTTGGGAGGCTGAGGCAGGAGAATCGCTTGAACCCGGGAGGCAGAGGTTGCAGTAAGCCGAGATTGCACCATTGCACACCAGCCTGGGCGACAGAGCAAGACTCCGTCTCAGAAAGAAAAAAAAAAAAAGTCTTAGCCTGGGCAACATGGCAAAACCCCATCACTATAAAAAATACAAAAATTAGCCAGGCATGGTGGCATGCAACTGTAGTCCCAGCTACTCAGGAGGCTGAGTTCAGGGCATCCCTGGAGCCCCGGAGGTCGAGGCTGTGGTAAGCCATGATCACACCACTGCACTCCAGCCTGGGCAACAAAGTGAGATCCTATCTCAAAAAAAAAAAAAAAAAAGTCTTGGCCTGGAGCAGTGGCTCATGCCTGTAATCCCAGCACTTTGGGAGGCCGATGTGGGTGTATCACATGAGGTCAGGAGTTGGAGACCAGCCTGGCCAACATGGTGAAACCCCATCTCTCCTAAAACTACAACAATTAGCCAGATGTGGTGTCATGCACCTGTAATCCCAGCTACTCAGGAGGCTGAGGCAGGGAGAATTGCTTGAACCCAGGAGGCAGATGTTGCAGTGAGCCAAGATCGTGCCACTGTACTCCAGCCTGAGCAACAGAGTGAGACTCCGTCTCAAAAAAAAAGCCTTGACTCACAGTCTGGTTACAGTGGGAAAGTAGTTGTCTAGGAGTAATGAATAACTACTTGAGTATTCACCATTGAAGCCGTGAGCAGAGACAATAGCAGCAGGCTCAGCATTTGTGTAGAGACTGACTTGCCTGGTGATTATGGTGAGAGGATCAGCATCCAGAGGCTCTGAACACAAAGACTGCATCTTTCCCTAGCCTAGTAGGATCTGTGGAATTGAACTTAAAAGTTGTGTGATCTTATGTAATCCATCACATAATCTTGAGCCTAACCTTTCTCCTCCTTTAAATGAGACAGTTGTGGCCAGGTGTGGTGGCACATGCCTGTAATACAAGCTTCTCAAGAGGCTGAAGTGAGAGGATCACTGGAGCCCAGGAGTTAAAGGCTGCAGTGAGCCATGATGGCACTGCTGTACTCCAGCCTGGGCGATAGAGTGAGACCCTCTCTCAAAAATAATAGGGCAGGTGCAGTGGCTAACGCCTATAATCCCAACACTTTGGGAAGCCAAGGCGGGTGGATCACCTGAGGTTGAGAGTTTGAGACCAGCCTGGCCAACTTGGTGAAACCCCGTCTCTACTAAAAATACAAAATTTACCTGAGTGTGGTGGTGTGCGCCTGTAGTCCCAGCTACTAGGGAAGCTAAGGCAGGAGAATTGCTTGAACCCAGGAGGTGGAGGTTGTAGTGAGCCGAGATTGCGCCACTGCACTCCAGCCTGGGCGACAAGAGCAAAACTCTATCTCAAAAAATAATAATAATAATTAACTAGGCCGGGCATGGTGGCTCACGCCTGTAATCCCAGCACTTTGGGAGGCTGAGGCAGGTGGATCACCTGAGATCAGGAGTTCGAGGCCAGCCTGACCAACATGGTGAAACCCTGTCTCTATTAAAAAATACAAAAATTAGCCAGGCATGGTGGTGGGTGCTTATAATCCCAACTACTCAGGAGGCTGAGGCGGGAGAATCACTTGAACGTGGGAGGCCGAGGTTGCAGTGAGCTGAGATCGTGCCATTGCACTCCAGCCTGGGTGACAGGGCAAGGCTGTGTCTCAAAACAAACAAGCAAAAAAACAACAACAAAAGATAGATAGATAGATAGATAGATAGATAGATAGATAGATAGATAGA